>NC_081405.1:204899847-204989427 GCF_030272615.1 Cryptomeria japonica | reverse complement strand
TTACCAAGTTGAATTTGTGTGTGGATGGGGTATGAAGGAAGGGAGAGAGGGGGGAGCATGTTGGTTTGTTATTTTTGTAAGGAATACTGATACTGCTTTTTATATTGTAGTAATGGTTAATCTTGCCACCTTAGGACACCATATGACCCTTAGGACATCATATGCTCCTAAAGGGTCATGTGGTGTGCTAAGGGGTCACATGATGTCATTAGGTGTTATGTGGGGTCCTAGAGAGAGAGAGGAGAGAGAGAGAGAGAGAGATGAGAGAGAGAGAGAGAGAGAGAGAGAGAGAGAGAGAGAGAGAGAGAGGGTGAGGGTAGGGAGAGAAAGAGTGCGGAGGGAGAGAGAGAGAGAGAGGGATGGGGTATGGAGGAAGGGAGAGAGGGGGATCGTGTTGGTTTTTTATTCTTGTAAGTAGTATTGGTACTGCTTTTTTATATTATAATAATGGTTCATCTTACCACCTTATGACACTGTAATGCCATCTTGCCATCTTGACCCCTTAGGACATCATATGCTCCTAAAGGGTCATGTGGTGTTATGTGGGGGTGTGAGAGAGAGAGAGGAGAGAGAGGAGAGAGAGAGAGAGAGAGAGAGAGGAGAGAGAGAGAGAGAGGAGAGAGAGAGAGAGAGAGAGAGAGCTCAGGACACCACATGACCCCTTAGAGTAGCACATTAGGGTTATATGGTGTTGTTAGGGGTCATATTGTGTCTTATGACTCCTTAGGATACCATATGGTGTCCTTATGGGTCATATGGTATCTTTAGGGATCATATGATATCTTGTGACCCCTTAGGATGCCATATGATCCCTTAGGTGTCGTTAGGGGTCATATTGTGTCCTATGACCCCTTAAGACACCATATGATCCCTTATGACACCACAAGGTGTCGTTATGGGACGCATGTTGTCCTTAGGGGTCATACGGTATCATGTGACCCCTTCGGACACCACATGACCCCTTAGGTGTCATTATGGGTCATATTGTGTTCTAAGAGGGTCATATCGTGTCGTATGAACCCTTAGGACACCATACGAACCCTTAGGTGCCGTGTAGAGGTCATATTGTGTCCTAAGGGGTCATACAATGTCCTATGACCCCTTAGGACACCATATGACCCGTTAGGTGTCGTTATGGGTCATATTGTGTCCTATGAGTTGTATGGTGTTCTAAGGGGTCATATGGTGTCCTATGACCCCTTAGGTGTTGAATTTTGTAAGCAGTATTGGCACTGCTTTTTATATTGTAATAATGGTTCATATTGCCACTTTAGGACACCGTATGACCCCTTAGGACATCATATGCTCCTAAAGGGTCATGTGGGTGTTATGTGGGGTCCTCTGAGAGAGAGAGAGAGAGAGAGAGAGGAGAGGAGAGAGAGATGAGAGAGAGAGAGAGAGAGAGAGAGAGAGAGAGAGAGAGAGAGAGAGGAGAGAGAGTCAGAGATGAGAGAGGAGAGAGAGAGAGAGATGTCACATGATGTCGTTAGGGGTCACATGGGGTCCTAATTGAGCCACACATGTGTTACAATACCATATGACTCCTTAAGATATCATACATGGTCCGAAGGGGTCATATGGCATCATTGGGGGTCATGTAGGGTCATAATGGGGTCGCACATGTGTTAGAACATCATATGACCCCTTAGGACATCATATGGTCTTAAGGGGTCGTATGTGTGCGAAGGGACCTTACATGATGTCATTGGGTGTTATGTGGGGTCCTGAGAGAGAGAGAGAGAGAGAGAGAGAGAGAGAGAGAGAGAGAGAGAGAGAGAGAGAGAGAGAGAGAGAGAGAGAGAGAGAGAGAGAGAGAGAGAGAGAGAGAGAGGAAATACAATGTACAATAAGATATCAAAAGATAATATATATCAATATACATGTACATGTACATACACATATACATATAATACACATAAAATATCAAAAGATAGTACACATACATACATATTGCACACACACACATTTTAAACATACACATTAATTTCTTTATGTTAGAGTATCATAGGCAGAATCGCGCATGCAATATTTTCTCCTTAGAACCGCGTATGTGGTGCTTATTCAAAAGAAACCCCGTATGTGGTTCTTATTCAAAAGGAACCCCATACGCGGTTCTTATTCAAAAGAAACCCCGTACACACTCTTGTCTTTTTAGGCTTGTGAATAGGCTTGGACGACAAAGTTGCGGTTTGGAAGTTTGCTTTCCTTCCATTTCCCTCCTTTTTGACGTGTTTTGTTTTATGAACTTGGTTTCTCTACTTTGTCATCATCATGTTTACACTTCATTAAGTTGGTATTTCTAATTGCCACCATATTTTCATCCATCTTCTGAGCTTTCTAACCATATAATTTTTTTTAAATTTGAACAACAATAACATATTATTATTGAGTTTCTTTTACCAGTGTCTCCATAGTTCTCAGAGACATACGTGTACCATTTTTCTAATAACTTTTGATCTACTTATCCAAATTTAAAAAACTTTATATATTATTGTAGTGCACTTGATTCTTTACAATTTAAAAAAAATAAATTGCATTTTCGATTGATTTGGTGCAAGTTATGCTTCGTGCACGAACATGTACCTGATTTTCAGGACGCGTTCAATTGGAAAAATCATAAAAAAAATATACTCAACAAAAAATTACAAAAAAATACACAACTTCTAGTGCTCACTCTTAAATATCTTTTTGCCAAAGGATTTGTCAAAATACTAAATCTAACTATGACTTTTTTGATGCGCACGTCAAACACTATGTTATGGTTTTCAGAAAAAATCAAGGTTTATTTTTTGTGCGCAAAGGATTTGATCCCCTTAATCTTATCCAATTTTGAAACAAAATAGTAGTTTGGAAACTAGATTTATAGTACTACAATGTTTGTTCTTTGGGTATCTTCATATCTTGAGTAGACGACTCTCAACTTTCTCCTCCAAGTTCAGGTTTACCTGATTTTAGATAAAAAGTGTCCACTTATACCCCCTTTTTGCACACCATCTTGGTGCACTTACCCAGTTTCTTTTTTGAAGAGAATATCATCTTTTTGAAAAAGAGAAAAGGATGTTGTCCCACCCAAGTTAGATTAGTATTTATAGGTTATAGTTAATTTGTAATAGTAGGAAAGGGGAGCCTAACCTTAGAATTAGGAGAGTTTTTAACTCACACGCTATGGGTGAAACCATAATTTTGCATGCCTTCCCAAGTGTACAAAATTTTCAACCAATAGGTTCTCTCTCGTGAAAGTGCACTTGTAGGTTAGTTTATAAAGTTATGTGGGGTTTAATAAGAAGTTATAGAAGTAAAATGACCCTTAAATCATCTACGAAAAACCCCATAGAATGTAGAGCATTGTTGGACAAGGTCAAGGTTGAGGAGGAGGTCAAGGTAGTTCAATTAGCTATTAGGAGAGGTCAAGGCTATCCTATAGGTCATTATTTCTTGTTTTTAGACTATGTTTTGATAATTTGTTTAGGTTTTTTGTTAAAGATTTATATTAGTCCTAGAGATACACCCATTCTAAAAACAAGGAGTGTTATCAAGTGAAACCATTTCATTTAATTCCTTTTCATCTCACCATTTTCTAATGAATTAGAACCACTAGGTTTTTAATTGATTGTCATGGTTCCTTTCTAGACTGGGAATTGAAATCCTTTATAATGTTTTCTCATAGTGTTACCATTGATTTGTATCTTCAACTTGCACTCACTTTCTAGACCATTACCATTCCATTTATGAGGTGAATTGATTCCACATCCTCAACTTGGACTCACTTTATCATCCATGTTTATTGACACCTCTTAACTTTCACTACAAATTATATATAGTTTGTTGCTCACTAACAAGTGAACATTAATTTGAATTTAGGACACTCTATGAAGAAGATCCCTAATAAAATTCAAGTATGTATTTGCTCTCTAGTCAAGGCTAGCCATTGGACAATGTTGTCATGGTGACTATCAAGAGTGATTGATAATATTATGTAGGCCATTTTACTTAGGGCAACCTTTTCCTTTTGGTCTAGTAATTCCCAAATTTCACAAGCCACTTAAGAAACTTATTTTGAGCAACTTTCATTTAGACCACATTATCTCAAAATTACATAAGAACCCACTAATTATCATTATTCCCCATTCTTTATCAAATTTATCAACTACTAATCTCTAAGTACTATATGTTCCAAGTTTACACAATTTATCTATATTTTAATCCAACCTACAATCCTAGTTCTTGTGGTTTTAAATTATGGTTAAGATAGTTAAAATTAGCCCAAGGTAAATTTAATTTGCACCTACAGTAAATAAATAAACCTGAAATGATTCACCTTTAAGGTTATTTCAATGGGAAAGAGTAATATTATCACAAGGGATATTATCATTGCATGCAAACTCCATTGCTTGGAGGGTTTATGAGGCACCCTTCACATTGCTGTATATCACTTAAGTCATGTGCATCAATGGATGTGTATCGACACATCACATTAAAATTAACATACACCAAGGCATAAGTAAATTATAACATGAATGTGTTTTTGTATATATATATATATATTCGTATCATCTACATTTTGAACTATAAATGCCCCTACTTAACCAATAATTTGATTTGTTTGAATATGGATAATAAACATCCAATCGACTCTAGAATCACTTAGCTCCAAATGGTTTAAAATTAAAGCGTTAAATTAGAAAAGTGTTACTCATGTATTTAACATTATCTTTGATCTCTTCCTAAAATATCAAGCAATCTAACTCATGAAGTATTGACTCTAAATGCTCGAATAAATCCATTAGATGCACATTAGGCATGCCGAGAAAATATATGTCACAATTCCCATTTGTAACATTTTTTAGAAATAATTTGATCAACTATTCCAACCTATTAGACCACACAACCCTTCTAGCAAATGCATTGGATTTACAAGAGATAGCCTCTTTTTTGCCATTGTTGAATCATTGATTTTAAGAAAATTTTGTGATCAAAGAAATCCTTATAGTGTTTTATTTTGTTGTAATTATATAGGAAAACAAAGTACAAAAAGAGAGAGATAAATACATTATGAGTTGGATTGTTGAATAAGGCATGACAAGTGGTGGGAGATAAATAACTTATAAGTTAGATTGTTGAATAGGGCATGACAAGTGACATGACATATTCTTTTGGTTGGTATAACAATAAAAATAAAACGACCAATCAAAATTTGACCAAAAATTGAGAGTAATTAAAAAAGTTCATAGAAGAATAACTTATTGACTAAATTAGAATAAAATATTTAAAAGATCAATAATGATGATGATGAAGATACATGATATTATTATAAATTAACTATTAAATTTAAAACACTCTAATCAAAATGAATCTAAAACAACAAAAAAAGACACACAAACATACAATTGTCATCATTACAATTTAATACAATGTCCATTTTCTTGTAATAAAATATAAAATTTCAACCAGATTCGAAAATTAAAAAAAACATAAAGAAACAATTGTATAAAAATCACATTGATAATAAACAATTGTATACAAATCACACTGGCATGCACCAATACAGATAAAGTTAGTTTGTAAATCCATTTCATAATAATGGATTTCCTTTCTAATATATATAATAAATAAAATCTATGATGACATACATGCTACCACCATTTTTCTGTCATTTACAATTATGAAAAACGTTGTGTCCGAGTTCACGAGTTAGCATGTTAGATACGAAAGATAAAGATAATGTTGGGTCCATGCTCTTGTCTTGGGTATTGATTTCAAGGCAGAGGACCAATGGTACTTAATAACACCATGATTTCACGCCACAAGACGGACGAATAGCACTCAATAACACCACATGTATTTGACAGAATTGAGGCCCCTCCCCACATAATGCCCATGACATTCCTTTACCAGGGCCCCAAATTAGGGATATATGAGTAATTGTACTCGTTGGGTGTCATTACCATTAAGGGAGGGATCCATGTGTCTAGCGACCCAAAATTTCATGTCACCTCACCTAAGTTAGGTGAGGCACAGGCTTCGTTTTCGACATTAATAGTTACCTTCCTTGTAACTAAAACCAATCAATTGCAGGCCAAACTTTGTGCTGCAATCACCCCCAACTAATTAATTTCAGGCAAAGAATGATGTTTACTTAATAGCCAAACGGGTGTCTTATTTAATGAGGTGGACCGTGGACTTCGCACAAGGTAAGGTATACATACACATCATTATCGTGCCTTTTCGGACACACGTTAAATAAACTCAAGAGACGCCACATTGCTGTCGGTTTTGCTGCTTTTTGTTGTTCTTAGTCATTTAATACTCCCAAATTATCGTCCCACCTTGCAACTCTTTAACTCTTAAGGAATACCCTCGTCTTTTCATCGTCTATTCATTTCTTGCAAGTGGCACGTATCTCTGTACTTTAAAAAAAATGTCAGTGTTCGAAAGGTTGTTGGTTGTGTGAAGTTTGATATACCTAGAAAGAGTTGATATTTTAAGAGATGAGTTAAGATAAAGTCTTTTATGGATAATTGTTACTTGAAGGAGAAGGTTCTTTTTTCTAGTTATGAATTGATGGTTATAAATTAAAGATCTCATCGTCAATATAAACATTTAACAATAGGATTGTCTTTCAATTAAAAGTTCACTAAAATTTTATATAGTGGATCAATAGATGTCTATTTTTTGGAAAGAAAGTTAGCAATTAGATCAATTGTACAACTTTATTGGTACTAATAAGTTATGATTATTGGGCATTTGTGCATTAGTATTGGATCAGTTGATTGAATCGATTGTGCAATTTTTTTGATTCTCAAAGCGTATGGGTAAGGGATAATGTGGAATATGTTTTAGACTACACTTTGAAATGACCACTTTTTGACCCTCTCACAACTTTTGTCCTTACTACTTTAAAGCCATAACAATAGATATAAGTAGTTAAGTTGTATACGAAGGTAACAAAAAAAAATCTTCAAAATTCGATGTCTTGTTTAGGAGCTTAGGGTGAGCAAAGTTATCTATAATGACTATTGGTGCTCTTTTCCTAACATATCAGTTGGATTTAAATATTGGTGGCATGAACAACACCACCACAATTAGATCATCAAATTATGCCAATGTCGACAAAATTTAGAAAGATTATTGTTTATTTACCTAATATAAATATTTTTAAGTAAAAAATTGATATTGTGTTTTAAGATTAATTTTATTTTTCAAATATATTTAATAGAAATTATATTCTCTAGTTTTTAACTTCATGTTGAAGAAGATTGATTTTTAATTTTGGATGGATTTTAGTGAAAATTTTAGGTGTAAGTTTAAGTTAAAGAAAATCATGTGTTCATATATTTCCATAGAGGATAGTTTTTTTTGGTCTCTTCAAAGATTTGCTTTGTTCTTTTTAGGTTTTAAGGATTAGAGATATCTTGTTCTTTCCTTACGAGAGTTGTTTGCCCTTCATCAATAACTTTAAGGACATGTCTACGAGAGCGACTCATATTAATTTGATTACTTTATATTTCCCTCTTATTTTATAAGAAGATGCTCTTTGATCAATTTTCAAATTTATACTATAGATAAGGAGGTGTCACAAACCTAGTGACTCTTATAACTTCATGCTACTTTCTAAAGACATGTCTATGAGAGCCACTCATATTAATTTAATTACTTTATATTTCCCTCTCATTTTAATAAGAAGATGCTCCTCCATCAATTTTAAAATTTGTATTATAAATAGAAAAGTGTAACAAACCTAATGACTTTTATAGCTTCATGTTTGTCTTATTTGCTTTCAAAATCTTAAATATAAGAATAATATCTAAGACCATAAAAAAATAGTTTTAAATCATACTTTCTTTCATTCCATTATTTATTTTTTATTTTATATATTTTAGGTATGTGGTACATTCTCCTTAGCCTCTACATTTCTTTTCAATACCATAAATTACTTTTTATCTTTGGTAAACGTAAGTAGATAAATTATAAATTAAACCACATTAAAAAAGGGAAAGTTCGAATAAAGAATCCTTAATCCTTTTACCCTTATTTAAAAAGATTGAATAATTGATAAGTACATTCAAATCCAAGAGATGTTAAAAGTCCAATTAAAAAATTATGTATATGATATCAAATATCACAAAAATAATGTGACGGCCATAAAGGGTCGTCAAAGCGATATACACACGCCGGGAACGTTGAGGTGCACAATATCATACGCTGGAAAATAACATGCACGGCACAACGAAGGCACTTTTTGTCTAGTAACAATAAATTAATCGAAAACGTAACATGAGACAAGCCAAATTCCCTATCATCCGAAACGTGACATGAATTTGAAACAGACGTAGGATTTTAAACCAATTCAAAGTATTTCCCCCGCAAGGATTCCCGCTCTTATACTTAAAAAAAATACCGTTAATTAATTTCCTCGTGGACGGCTCAGAAATGGAGGCTCGGAAATAGACAAATGAGAAGACGCTGAATTTAAACGCTTAAAATGACAGGATGACAGATCACATGGATAAAGCGGAGGTGGTCAGGTCGACTTTACAGGCAAGTAAAAATAACGAAGGGTCCAACCGAATATTCCTCGGAACTCACACTTCACTGCTCCAGCGAAGCAAAATCCACTGCACTCTGCAACCCCATTTACTCTTCCTCATAATTCAAAGCTTTGGCATTATCTGCTAATTCCCTAGAAAAACAAATAAGATTTTATTTCTAGTTGGATTTCCGCCTGCTACATTTTTCTCAGCAGGCTAAAATCTAAATTTCATCATTCCGCGTACTTATCTTTCTCTTCACTCTTGCTCGGCCTTTACTTCCTTTACACTCTGTGTCGAGGCCCGGCGGTGCAGGTTCGATTCCCTTAAAGAGACTTTTTCCATGTGACCTTCAAGCATTTGAGCGTAAATCTGAAGGACAAAATTCGCGGTTGGTTCTATGGCGTCGTCGTCGAGGGCTAGGAGTAGTTCGCCTTTCGGCTTCAGAAAGGCTTCACCAATTAACGGGAGAATAATGATTCCACGGTATCCTCCACCTACTTTAAGTTCCTCCTCGAATTCGTATGGATCCGTTACAAGATCTGTGACGCCGGGTAGAGCACGCAGCGACTCTGCGGCTTCCAGTAATTTCAGATTTTGTTCCGATTCTCCTCCGGAATTCGTGTCTCCAGAAACTCCGACTTCGGATAATAGTAATAATAATAATATGGATTTTAAGAGGTCCAGAGAAAATATCTGTGTTACTGTTCGATTTAGGCCTCTCAGGTATTTTATCAATCTGGAAATCCTGTTAAATTTTCAAAAATGCTTTTATATTTTATTCGTTAGATCTGAAATGCGGTGGATTTCGTACATTGCTAATGCTGCATTGTAAAAGATTTGCTTGCACTGAGATTTTTGCTTAAATTTACCCCTGCATTGTGCCGATTCCAAGGAAAAAGTTAACAGCATCCAGCGTTTGAATCATAATTTTTGCTCCATTTGACTGGAAATATACATTTTGGAGATATTTGAATCATATTTTCGGTTCCATTTCAGTGCGAATATACAATTTGGATGTATTTCCCCTGCATTTTGACAAATCTTTATAAATTCTCAGAGCGTCAATCCTTCTGAGCAAATCCGCTATAAACATTATTATTTCCATAAGTTTCACTGGAAGATAATTAATTTCATTCGGAATTTTCTTACATCATTCAGTTTCTCGAATTTAATAATATCAATATAACCACAGATATTAACGATTTCGTGTGAAATGTTACCACATTCAGCATTCATCTCAAGTTCATTCCTAATTACGAGTATACGCAAATTATAATCGCTTGGATCTTTTTGCTCAAGTTTAGCCCTGCATTTGATCTTTAGGCTCAAATTTACCTTTGCATTTCATCTTGAAGCTCAAGCTTGCCCCTGCATTTGATATTTTAGCTCATGTTTATCTCCGCATTTTACGGTTTCTGCGAAAATTTAAACCGCATTGAACTTTTTGCAAAATTTTACACCTACATTTCACGTTTCTGTGTTAAATTTAGCCACGTTGGGTTTTTACCTCATCTTCAATGCCTGCATTTTATGATTCGAAGTCAGTCTTGACAGACATTGGACTTTTAGGTCTACTTCACCTGGACAGTTCATTATTATCCGTAAGATTTAACAACACCGAGCATTTACGAGATTTAAACAAGTTGAGTTTTTTAAAAGATAATCTAGCCCTATACCAAGGAAAATTAAACTGTGTCTCGCTTTTAGTAGATCTTGTATTCTATAGATCGTTTTAGTTACATTTAATCGTACGCTTTGGCATCGCTGATCAAATTTCCGGAGCGTATAACTTCGCATTTTCATCTTCTGGAATTTTTTTAAACCACATTCAACACTTTCACTTTGTATTCAGTTGTTGAAGCTTCTCCTCTAAATATAACCCTGCATTTGAACGTTTCTGAATAAAATCTTCATCGCGTGATCATTTATACCATATTCTAGTTTGTATATTTCAGGATTTCGTTGCTTTGGGCTTCTATCTCAAATTTCATTTCACGTTTTGACGCCTGAGATTAAAAGTTAGCCGCATTTTGACAAATAGGGAGAAAATTAACAATTTTTTAGGGGTTAATGTAAAATTTGACTGCGTTATGACACGTCTGTAGAATTTTGTAAGAGCATAAATCTTTTTCTTAATCTTTTGTAGAAGTTTATTATACGCAACATTTCCTTCGAAATGTTTTAGCCCAATTCAGCGTTTTCTTTCTTCGTTCATTTCAGTCGATTTTCTGCTCAGGTGTCCGCTTTCACATGTCTGAAGAAGTCTTTACGGCATTCATCATTTCCACCATAAGTAGATCGCCCAAAATATCCAATCTATAAATACAGTATGATTGGACATGTCCGAACGAATATTTATGCTTTTTAATAAAATCGGTTACAATAGCTTTCTGACACGGATACTACATTTTTTACCTTTTTTTGCCACAACTCATAGTTTAAATCTGGTTACGCTGTTCAACATATTCAATCCAGCATCTTGCCTTTTCTACTCTGTTTTTTAAACTATCCGAGATAATAAGTTGAATTTATTTCGGCATTTTGACCCTTGCCACGCATCAATTTCCTGTTGGAGGTTCAAATTTTGGACTCCCGGAATTTTACCTCATGCATAAGCGTAGTAGTATACTAGATCTTGAAATCTACTTATACCTGGAGTACACCTAATTTAATTAATCCACCTGCATCTGAAGTAACCTACCTTAATTGATGCATCGTAACATTAAAGAGCAATTTTGAACTTCTTTTAGACTATTTTGTTTGGATTTTATGTTTTCCCAATGGTTTTATCTTATATTAGTTCCCTTTTAATTCTTTAGTGTTTGACCGATCTTATCAACTTCAACGCATATGAAACATTTTTCGTTTAAATTGTGAGAGCTCTATTTCATATTGCTTTGTTTCATTAAACTCATAGAATTAGAACTGAAAATTGCAGAATTTCACACCAATGGAATTTTAATTCCGAAAATAGTAAATAAGTAAATACCCATTTCTGTATCTCAATTTCTTCACATACACAAATATCCGGTAGTTTATAATTCATTTCGTTTTTCACATTACTGGTGTATTCATTCCCTAAATTATGTACCATTCACTATCCATGAAACTGAAAACTGATTTTCGGTCGAGGATGCAATTGTCAATATGCGGGACTGACGCCTGTCCCTAAAGATCTGCAGAGATTTTGCATCATATCTATTTTTATTTCAGTGCTTCAGGGTAAATTTTAAGTTTGAGTGTCACATTATGTCTAACTTTAACAGAATCTAGCTTATCTTGACATATGTAGGAAGAACTTTAGGTTGTGCTAATGCGTTCTAAACATATTTTAATTTTTTGAATGCGTTGACTATGTGGATGCAGTGCAAGGGAATTTCAGAGAGGCGATGAGGTTGCATGGTATGCTGATGGGGACACATTGGTCAGAAATGAATACAATATATCTACAGCTTATGCTTTTGGTAAGATTGAATGTTTACAAGACAAATTACCATAGATAGTTGCAATTACTAAGCAGTGCTGCATCATTCGCAGTGGGAAGGACCTAAGTTTATATTTGCAAAAGTCACTTAACTCTAGAAAACAGAATTGGTTTATTCTGTGTTAGAAAAATTTACACAAATTACATGCTCTGGAAAATGGAAACATACAGTGAACGTGGAAGAACAATTGCACAATATATTTTCCCTCTACACAGTAGATTTTGCTTTTCATTTTTAGTATAATTACAATTTAAATATATGTGATGATGATGGTTACAAATTACTGTTCATTACCAAAGATATTTTGGGGCAAAACTCTCTAGGTAAAACACATTTTAAAATGCTTGTTTAACAAAATGGGCTATCAAATTGTGATTTTGGTAAGGTTGCTATAGGGTTGTCCTGGACAAGGGAAGAGGATGGGCTTGTGGAGAGGAGGATGACCTTAAAGGGTTGCACTTATGATAAGGAGTAATAAATACAAATGACCTATAAAACATTTCCACTAAGTAATTTACATATGTTCTTACAATGCCGAAAGGCTATGCTACCTTATCCTATGGCCATGAAAAAGTCCATCATTCATGGTCAACAATGAAGAAAATCATCAAGGAAGTTTAGTAGGATACAATTCAGCGGGCAATACAAGTTATATGGCAGTCAAAGAGGGCTCACGGATATTAAAATTTAATGTAACAATTCTATCAATGGTGCTGAGAAAAAATATTTATTTCACATGGAAAAGATAAAAGGAAACATGGAAGCCACAGGTAGATGTTTAAACTTTAGTGTAAGATAGGTTCTCGAGGATGTTTAGTGTCAATATCTGTTGTAGAATATTTAGTAAACGGGGGACTTTTGTCTTGGAATTCCCAACAAATGATTGTGAGTGTTCATTGAAAATACAACGGCTCAAGATCATGATGAAGATCATTGTCTAGAGTTGTTCAAAATATCAACTCACCATTCTTGAAACGGAGTTGTTCAATCTTGTAGTGCTAATGTGAACAGAAAGAAACGAAGTATGTGAGTGGAGGAAAATGATTGGATGATATTAGCAGTAGAATGAAGTGAAGACATATAAGTAGGTTGTCGAGTTTGTGGATTTACACTAGTTAGTTAGAAGAGAATCTTGTGAAAAAAGGTTCAAAAGACAACATGACCTGAAAGTCGATAACTTAAATACTGATTTGACTAATCCATGAAATTGTTTAATCCTTTCAGATTTAAATGAAGGGTTTCTAGTCTTTTGTCAACCACCACGTAAGCTACATGTGCATTCATCAACCCATAACAAAGATGATGATTACTTCTAGGACTTTTTTAACTAATATATGCAAATGTTATTAAAATAGGTGGTTTTTAATAGAAAACCATTTAATCCTACTATGGAATCTTGAAGGTTGTGGGTATCTTTATGTTTTGATGCAAGCCCATTCATTGATGATGAGCTTGAAATAAAAGGATAATTAAAATCACATAGAACAACAATGACTAGGTTGATTGACACCAAAATGATGCTTATACCAATCAATCCAAGTTGTACTGGCATATTATATTGCACATGCAACACAATTAATTAGTTTAGAAGTCAAATACAATTGAATGATAATTGGTCATTTGGCAATTAAAGGGCAATTAAAGGAAACACCTAACAAAGGACTTCAAGTTATTGGGCTGTCTTCTTTTGTACTTTATTGTTCTGTTTACACTTTGTGTAACAAAAAACAGTAAGCAAATAAAATTGTGATAATGAGAGAACACAGCCGTAAAGTAGAAAAAGTTAGTTATTGACATGGAGGCCACTATTAAATAAATATGCACTTTTTATTTGGCAAGATTCTTTGGCATCAACATGGTTTGTTTTATTGAACACAAAAGAAAACAGTAAAAAAGCCTAAACATACTTATTTTATTCAGCAAGGTTGTTTGGCATCAAAACTATTTGTGTTGCATCAAAGTTCAATGTGTAGATTCTCAAAAATGGGGGAGCATTTTGTGCTTTTTTCAATCCAATGTTCTACTTGCACAATGACATATTGACTCTTTGTATTGACAACTATGATCTAAAGTGCTAGATGGAATAGGGAATTCAAGAGATAAATAGCACGTAGAAGTTTCCTTTGAGTTGAAAGATTTTATTGGAAGATTTTGAATTTTGTGAGATGGGGATGAAGTTATGTTGTTAGTAGAAGAAAAGTTAGTTTGGCTTGGAAAACATTGTACAATTAATGATTACCATTTTATTGAGGGAAAATTTCACCAGCTCATAGAACAACACATTTTAAAGATGAAAATTTCAAGGTAGTACATGAATTTGCAATGAGTTGCTTGTGTTGTGCATGTAAGAATTACAAAATCATGTAGTGTTTTGTAAGTCCAAGCATGCAATTAACTTTTAGGTAATTTATTGAATTGATCATGAGTGTGGGGTTTCAAGCGCCCCAAAGCAAATCATAAATATATGGATACACATTTCAGCCTAAAAATGGAATCAAGTTTCGATAACCACATAACATTCATAGATTAGAAAAAACCTTGGTTACTAGGAGACGGGGGTACTTGGAGATGTTAGAGATTGGTACCGATACAGGTACGACTAACTTTCAAAAATAGGAGATGGGGTACTTGGAGACACCATTTTTTTTTATACAATTTAATAATTTCCAGAAAATATCATGACATAGAACTTTGAAAACAAGAAAAGTATATCAATCATACAAGAACAGTAAACAACAAAGGCAATTTCTCTTTAGACCTTTACAATGACAGGAAATCAGTCATACATTCCTCTCAAAAAGTCTACACTACTAGCAAATCCGATCACTATAACTTTGCATGGATTTTTGTATCATCCAAAATATCAACATGAAATGTTATGCAGCCTTATTTTTTATTTGCCTTTCTTTTTTGCCTTTTGACTCATTTTGCCCTAAGTTTTCTGGTAGGAAATTTCAATTTTTGGTTAAGAGACTTTGGAGATGGCGGGAGATGGCAACCAAAAGAATCCAACGTGTTAGGAAGTTTTTGAAGATGTCTCCGCACTGGAGACTTGTCTCCGTCTTCGAGATGCGTCTCAGGTCTCCGTGTAACCATGGAAAAAACATTGAAGAACATTAAAAATATTACTTCGGTGTAATCACTTGGATTTTGTTGTCATTGCTTGAGATAATTGAGAGGATTTGTGAAAAGGTTTAATTGTTGATAATTTGCCTTGTAATTTCCATACTTTGTAATGTTGTTAACTATTTTCATGACATGTAGCAATATATGTGGAGAAGAATGAAATTGAAATCCACTAGTCTTGGATAAATAATCTCAGCTCTAACAGTAATTCAAACGCTTTCATGTCTTTCCTTATAAATAGATGAAATGGCCTTGTAGATGTAATGTCCCCAAATTATAAATACCCAAATTTTGCCCTAGATCACAATTCTTAATTGAAACAAGGTAGGGTTAGAGATACCTTTCTCTTTAATTGAGGCCCTACAAACAAGTTAGGGATCTTATCATAATCATAATTCATATAATGGATCTCCTTAATTAGAAAGCAACAAATATTTATATTAAAAGTATAGATCTAATCACAAGATTGCTTAAATTAGTTTGAGAAGGCTCAACCATAGAAGAGCTAAGATAGGGTAACTCGATAGGATGCCCTAGAGATCCTCTACCCTAGGCCCAAGGGCAGACCTTATCCCCCTTGGCCTCATGTGGCTTGTGCCATCCATATGAGGTGGAATACTTAGTGAGGTGTCCTATAGCCGTTCCCTTGAATCTTGCCACCCCTATCCTACCTCTTATGATTGGACATTCTTAATTCATTTACCATGATACGAGGAGCATTCACAATAGGGTGCCCTAGAAGCTCATCCTTTCTAAGTCCAAAGGCAGTACCCTTTTGTACCCCTTTGACCTCATGGAATTCCTTGGTCATATACCATGAGGTGGCGTATCTAGAAGATAACCCCAACACCATTTCCCTACTTGTAGTCCTCTCTTCTTATGAAGTATCCCTTCAACAATTGATCAATGTGGAGATACTAGGGGAGTTGCAATAGGGGGTCTTTTGACCCTCAACCTAGGCCCAAGGTTAGGACCTTATCCTCCTTGACCTCATGTGGTCCTTAATTGATGGTCCTTACCCATCATCATGAGGTGGCCTCGTGGTCCTTAACCAATGGTTCTCAATCATCTCTACGAGGCACCATACCTAGTGAGGAATCTTTCACCGTTCCCCCTCCTTACACTCCCTTCCTTCCGCAAGATTGATTATTGCACACAGGAATTCACATTCCTAAATAAATATAAATGTTAGATCTAGATATTCAATTATGCATACGATAAGCATTCGCATAGTATTTATATCTGCATACAATAAGTATTTACAACTGCATATAATAAGTATAAATATATACACAAATCAGACATAGAGACACATGCATTAATATCTCCTCGTACCACAATATGGGAAGAAGGTATTTCAGAATTCTGTGGTCGGCTTATATTATTATCTCTGTCTGCTGATTGATCGTCTTTTTTTTCTGCCTCCTCCCCATTGTAGCCTTCTATATTTATATCTTAGCATTTCCTTGAAGATATGCATCCTTTGGAAGTAGCTGTCCTTTCATAAGGGATTGTGCCTCCTTATTGGTGCCTCATTGTAATTATTAGCTATCACAAATGTTTCTTCTAATCGCACCCCTTTATGCTTGAATTGTTGTCTAAAGGATCGCTGTTCCTTGCCTAAATCAAAACCACTGCTTGCTTATAGTCTAATTACTGTCTTTGTTTATCAACAAACTAGTTGCTGTTTATTGCCTTGAGGAGTTTCTTATTTTAATCACAAACAGATCATTGTTTTTGATCAAACCGGTGATGGTAATTAACTCAATTAAAATCACTTCCTAAACCCATGCCACATTAACAATGTCTTTTAGTAATGATGAGATTTCTGTGTGTAAATTGTCCTAAGCATTGGTGCGAGTTAGATGGTTAACATCCCGTAGGATATAGAGTCAGACACCTTTCCTCACTCTGTCTTGGTCCAATTGCCTGTTATGATTGTTCATGGTGGTGATCAGGATCTGCTGTAGACAGTCCAGCGATTTGGAAATTGTGAAGTCTCACTATCATGAGACAATTTCCTATCAGATCTTGTTAAATCAGTTTGGGGCTATGACAGTAGATGTCTTTAAGTATTGCACCTCTTCCTCTATTTGAAGATGTCTCTACATGGATCCAACAAAACCTTTTGTTTGTGCTCTCTGCTTGCATTTGTAAAATATTTGATACTAAAATAATGCACACTTGAAGAGGATTATTAGAGCTTATAACTATTGTACATTTGATTCCTTCGCATTAAAAAGGCAAAAACCTTGCAAATTTTTTTGGATTCATCTAGGGTTTTTCTTTTTTATTCAAAATCACTTGGGTTTGTCCATGGATGTACTTGAATGATTTTGGGAGGAAAAACAAAACCTTAGGCGAATCTATATGGTTTTGTACCAATATCCAATTTAGGTATTGATAATATTAAGATTCTATCATTCTAGGGTTTATAAAGAGTCATTTGGTAACACAATTTTTTAGAGAAGATTTAATAAGAATTTGTGTATAAGATCTAACAAATAGATGGCTTCAATATGTCTTACACTTGATAGCATTTTATCTATGGCATAGACGTGAACCATAAATGTCGATAGCATTTTATCTAGAGTGTAGAAGTAAGCCATAAATGTTTGTACCATGGGCATGACTCTTTTTAAGTCTTGGGCAACAAGCAAAGCTACGTTCGAAGGACTATTGTAATTTTGCTAAGAAAGATGACTATGTTGATACAGTCATCTAGGTGAAGAGGTCCATAGTCAAACTTGAAAATGACAATATGTATTTGTATTTACAGTAACTTGAGTGCTTCTCTTTACACACCAAAGTATTGTTGATATTGGGATGTGTATTCAGTAACTAGCCTAGGAGATGGAGCTACAAGCTTTGAAACCATAGTCTTAGATTATGAACTCACTAGTATTGTGAATATAGAATTTAAGAGCACAATGAGTTCTTATTCCCTTGCCAATAACACAACTACGAAATTTTCCACATGTCATTTTAAGAATTGCTTCTATGCCAACACAAAGTGCCCAACAACCTATTGTTTTTAGAATTGGCTTGTCTTTTCAAGCATTCCTTGTGTAGAGACAACCACCTCTCATTTCCCAGTTTAATATTTTGCTTAATACGATAATGATTAAGCTTGGTATTGGATTCAAATGAGTCCTCTCTAGTTGTCCTTTCACTTTGAGTCAGATTTGGTGAGTCCTATTAATGAACTTGTTTGATTTGGCCACCTCAATGTCCAATCTTTCTTGGTGATCTTATTGTTCCAAAACATTATCAAGCAGTCTGGTAGGCAAGTAGCCTAAACACATTTTAAATGGTGATTGATTAGTTAAGGAATAGATTTTGTGCATGTTGTATGTAAGGCAATGATTCATCTCATGCCCTTGGGAACTTGCTATTGTAACCTCTTATGAGCTGCGCTAATGTTCTATTCATAACCTCTATTTGTTCATTTGTTTGGGATAAAAAGCAGTACACTTTTGGAGCTCGGTGTCCATTTTCTCCCATTAAGTGGACCAAAACCTGCCAATAAAGAACATCCTTGTTTGAAACAATGGATCTAGGTAACCCATAATGTATCCAAACATTAGCAAAGAACACATCTGCCATCTCTTTTCTAGTCATAGTCTTCTTATGTTGGGATAGAATACACATCTTGCACAATCTATCAACGTAAAAAAGGTCATTTCTATGCTTGCTCATTGGCAACCTACATACAAAATCCATGGAAATACTTTCCCATTCATCTAGTTGGCACTAGAAGAGGTGTATACAATCCTTCCTTTCTAGCTTTGGATTTACAAATACAACATAAATTGCATTCTCTAATAAATTTTACTACTTCTACATGCATCCTAGGCCAAGTGCTTGGGCACTTTACACCTTGTTCTAACAATCCTTGAAGCTATCTTTTCACTTCATTTCTCTCCATTAGTGACTGTATATACAATCCGATATTGGGTAGAGGTGATTCAAGAAGCAAGTGAACTCTTGGTCTAACTCGCTTTTTAGGGGCAGTCCCTTTGGCTCATGAAAAACCTATAGAATGAATCTAATAACTCATCCACATTCCAATTCCCTCTACATTCTTGATGGTATTTGACATTGAAGAAACTCCATTTCCATCATCTTGTTTATACTTCAACAGTAGCAAACAATATTGCTTGGTCTCTTGAATTAACTTGAGAGCTTGAATGAAACCTAACATTGTAATGTTTGCTTTGGTGTCCCTTGATGATGTACTTGACTCCATCATTGATCAACCAGTACTTGTTTGCCCTTCTCATGAATATAGCATATTTGTTTTACAAGTATGGACTCACAAGCACACTATCAAAATCATCACGTCAAATCACGTCAGCCTCCACTTCATCTACAAATTGTGCATTAATAGCAAACTGATATTTACACCTGTTATTAACTTGCATCTCAGTACACTTCTTTATCCAATCCAATGGGCAAGGTTGAGGATAGTCATATGCCTTTAAAATGGGCCTTTTAATTATATCAGCTGAAATCGAATCACATTGGGAACCAAGATCTACAAGTGCAATTGGGTTTTTTTTCTTTACTTGGAGTTAGAGAGCAAAGAATTGGTTCATGGCCTCTAGTTAATTGCCTGTCATGATGGTCCTTGTGGCTATACATCCCAATTTTTCATCTATGTCTGAGCTGGCCTTAGTTTCCACCTCTTCATGCATGGTAGCCACGATTTCCTTGAAGTCCTTCTTGGAGGGATTTTTCAAGTGCAACTTAAGATGCAATGTCCAACACCTGTTTTTTAGTATGGCCATCCACATTATAATGAGAACAACGGTTCTTAGGATCCTTTCTTTGATGTACAGCAACATTGGTTCTCTTCACTTTCCATTTTCATTTCTTAAACCTTCTCTATTCTAGGGTGATCTTTATCTTGTTACATCTGCTTGGATTATTCATCCTTATTCTTTTCATTTCCTTTTTGATGTAATGTGCCAACTTAGATGCTTCATCTATGCCCTCTGGTTTGATGGCAGTGACTCTTCTTTTGAGATTAGAATGCAGCTCACGTACATATTTAGGAAGAATGCCCTCTTCCAAGTCCATGCCAAACAACATGGTTTGATTCCAAAATTAGGCGATGTAATCTTGTACACTTTGTCCACTTACTTGCCTAAAGTAGAGCTGTGTAATTTTTTGGTTAGTTTGATAACATATTGGATAGAAATTCCATCTCATCAAGTTTCTTACACCTTCCTAACTGTACACTACAAGCTTATTTTTCTTTTCATAGGAAACTTGGTAACTCTTCTACCAAAGAAGAGCATGTCCACTCATTTTTAGACATGCAAAGGAAATCATGTATGCTACACTTATATTATGGACATTGAGATTAGCCTAGATTTGTTTCAACCATGTATCTAATATCTTCGCATCTACTTGACTGTCATTTGTCAAGTCTGGTAATTCGCATATACTTATGATTTTTTGCAGATGAATGCTTCTATGGTAAAAACTGCCATTTCAATGTATGTACAAGAAAGCAGTGGGAGAAGATTTACATTATTTCAAAACCAATTTAGACAAGGCTAGTAATACACATCTCAGTTCTGGGGAAATTATTTGGGTGCCAGCTCATCCTGTTTTTTCCACAAGGAAGTGCTATATTATTAAAAATTTGAAGCAAAACATATACAGATTTGTAAGAAAGCAGCAGGAAAAAAATAACTCTATCACTGAACCATGTGGCTCGTTTTTGTATGTAAAAATGAGATAATTTTTAATGTTAAGTATTCTTGTTCTCTTTAATTTCACATTTTTAAGTTCTTATTTGCACAACAAACATTTTAAAATTCTTATTTATCTGTACAAAGTACAAACTATACAAGTATCCTCCTAGCTGCCCGCATTTTGAAAATGGTGTACCTGTACTAGTCCTTGCCATGAAGCCAACCTAATTCTTACAGTTTTTTGGTAATATTTGAACTTGTTATCATCCAACATTAAAATATTAAATTGTTTTACATGCAGATGTGCCAAATGGAAAGCATTACAGCATATCCATTCCTAAGCACTAAAGTTGTGTTTTATTCTTACAGCAAATCTCAAGGGATCAACCAACTAGAAGCCACTTTTTAAATTTTAAGGGTGGAACATGCGTAAAAGCACCTCTGCTAAATGTTTCTGTATCAGACTGTGCACATGTTAAAATCCTGATGTTTTGGGTCTCGTATGCGATCCATCATCAAGCTACCTCAAAGCCAATGCTGGAACATTTGACCTGAAATGTCAGAATGTAAACATGATACTCAGTCTAATCCAGAAACATTTAGCAAAGCAAAGAACTGCAAACAAACCACTCTTAAAGAATCAATTTGAATCTTATTTGATGGTGGTATATACAATGATAAAATATAACTGTTATCTATGTCTCAAGGTTCATTTTTTCAGGTCTGCAATAGTCTGTCACTGAAGTCTTTGTTTATAAAAGTGTAAGTAATTTACCATTGTGTTGAGACTGAATTCATTTTTTATATTGAATAAATAAAAGCACTCTGAAAATTTTATACCAGAGATCACAGTTTGAGGAATATACATAATTAACATCTCATAAAATTGCTTGATGAGGAGAAAAGTAACTTTTCTATTTTTTTTGAGATTCTATCTATTCAATATCTTGATTAAATGAACACAATGAAAGTGGCATTGTAGAGATTCCGATTTGAGAATTATTCATCATAAACATCTCATTGAACTGCTTTATATTACCTGCAGATAAAGTTTTTGGACCTGCTACAACAACTAAAGGAGTGTATGATGTAGCTGCCCGACATGTTGTTAGGGCTGCCATGGAAGGTGTAAATGGTGAGTCCATGTGAACTTTGATGCTTTCTTTTGACATTCCAATTTTTTACTTGATAAGAAAGCCCATCTTTTGTTAGATGATTGGTCACTGACACCTTTAATGAGAATTTTCTATAAGAAATACTAGCTCTCAAAACATAGGATACAGCTCTGCCATGTTTCTAGAGGTTTTGGAGGAGTTGCTAGCTTTCTATAAGATGCTCTGGTTTCAAAAATTCATGTTGAAAAGTTTGACTCCCATGCTAGATATATGCTGCTATTAGTGGATAGAGAAGCTTCACATTCCAATTTTACATTGCAGCTTGTAACTGCTCTCTAGTATACTCACCATATACTGTTGAAATTGATGGTGAATCCCCATTTGTTGATCTTTATCTTGTGATCTTTAAGTTCTTGAATATGGGCTTCTCTTGGGAGAATTTAATTCACACACAAGTGGCCCCAATGTTCATAGTTGAAATTTATTAAGATCATGCCAGATAGGAGAAGAGTTGGGCATTTGCAGGGAATCAACTAATCTTTCCATTACACGTCATAGGAGACATGATTAAAATTTGTGAATCTCACAAATCAATGGGATTTCTTGCATTCTTGGAACTCGTGACTTGCTATCCTTATACCTGTAGAGCTGTGAGTTTAGATCATATCTAAACTAAAAGTCATTGTGGTCTTTAATCTCTTATCTTCAAGTGGAATATTTTTCGCCCCTTGTAGACCATGCACTTGTTTCATTCAAGATCTTACTCTCTACTACAGGAATGAAAATATTTTCTCTTATAGCCATTAAGATCATGCCAGATAGGTGAAGAGTTGGGCATTCGCAAATAATCGACTAATTTTTCCATTACATGTCATAGGAGACATTTGATTAAACTTTGTGAATCTCACAAATCAATGGGATTTCTTGTATTTTTGGAGCTAGTGACTTGCTATCCTTATACTTGTGGAACTGTGAGGTAGATCATATCTAAACTAAAAGTCATTGTGGTCTTTAATCTCTTATCTTCAAGTGGAATCTCTTCCACCCCTTGCAGACCATGCACTTGTTTCATTCAAGATCATACTCCCTACTACAAGAATGTAAATATTTCTCTTATAGCCACCATTTTTCTACCCATATTTACTTTGATCATGAGTTTTACAATAATTAGATTGAAAACTTGTAAGTTGACCTTTGAGATATAAATCTTATTCTTATCCAAAATGAAAGAGCCAAGGTTATCTCTAGAATAATTTAGGATACAATCCTTCAAACTTAGATGTTGCCCTTGCATATCATTGTTTATAGTTCACATTCTTCATTAGCACCATTATAGTAAGATGTTTGCCCAAAAAATTTATTAGGAAAAAAGAAAAGGTAGCTTTTAATCAAGAAAGCAAGGGAAATATTGAGCAGGATCAAGTTTTGGCACATTTCTTTACCAGGGAAATTCCCATTTGCTGTATGCATCGTAGTTGCTCATGTACTTAGATTAATCATTTATCTTCTCTTTACAAATTTCAAACTAAGTTTTAATTTTAGTGGAAACTAAGCTGTAGGGTAAGTGTTTTTTCCAAAGATCAGATGGTGTGGCATGCTATGTTCAAAATCAAAATAGATAAATCAGTTGACATAGAGAACTTAAGCGTGGAATTCCTTAATCAAATTCGATACTCCAAGCAACATATATTGCTTTTCTTTTCAATCTAATAGATTCTTATTTACTTCACTTCCATGGACATCTTGCGTCACCTGCCTCATATTTCAATTAGGAAATTAGTAATCTAGTCAAATAGTTATAGACCTAACATGGTTGGGCATAAATTGAGAATTTTATTTGCTATATTGTTGGATTATTTGATTTTGATATTTGATGATTTCAAGAAACTAAGTAGAGGGATAGACATAATTTGGATTGAATCACCAAATGATAGATTATAACATGTTTCTTTGAGCTATAATTGAAGAAGTGAGGGCTTACAAGCAAAATAATACATTTCCTTAAAGCACCTTTGCTGTTAAATACTATTAAAGAGATTGTTAAAACTTTCCACTTGTGTAAACCGATCCTATTCATGCAAACAATAAATCTTCCATGCTTCTATTTTTTCATAGTAATCCACTAGATCATAAAACTATTACCACACAGCTGTTACAATAAAATCTACTAAAACTATGGAAACCCAATTGATGAATTCAGAGGATGATCAAACCACTTCTGCTAAAAGAACAGAGTCCTGTAATTGTCATTTTGTAAGTTCCATACAAACCTTGGTTGCAAATGGGAGTTGATCAATTCCTATATTAGGAGATTTATTGGCAAACTTATTATTTTCTCCATAGCAATGCTTAAATAAAATCATTTGAAATCAATTTCTTTGCATTTGTATTTCTTCTAAAACATGATTTAACCTCTAGCTATTAATTAATCCCTTAAGACAATCATTAATGACCAGATGTGAGTCACCTTTGACCTCTAACATCTTACATACCATCAATTTTGCCATTTTCAATTTGCCAAAAATCAAAGAGATTCAACTTCATTATTTGTTTTTTGACTTTAACAAAAAGAACAAACTTTGACAAACTGTTGACGTGTATTTTGTACACAATCATACACAGAATAAAATACCCAAAGGCATCTTATCCTCTCTTGAATAAAGTCGCTAACTGCTGAAGATATTGCAAGAAGGATCAGTTAGGATGACTCCAATGTTCTTTTAGTAGGGTCTCTACGTGTGGATAAGCACCAGTGGTCGTTGTGATTGTTGTGTCATCAAGGGGCCTTACGTCGCCGAAGATTTTTCCTAAACTAAACAAACTTTCGAAAAATGCCAAAAGAGTAGGGTTTGCGAGAGGTCTAATCTAATCTAACCCTAAGAATGACTTAATGTGGACAAGGCTTGGTGAGATTCTACCAACTTCAATATTGCCATAAATTAACAACTCAATTGAAATTGATGCGATCTTCTAAGGTAATAAATGATTTTTCAATACATCAAAGATCAAGGACACTACCATGAAGGTACATATCCAAGATACAACAACGATTGAAGGTTTAAGCGATTCAAGTATCTCCAGTCGACCACGCAAGGCGTTCCTACAATCAGCAAGAAGCTAGTGGTTTGGAAAGCGAATCCTACCAAAGATCAAGTCCAACACTTTGTCCTTCGAATTAACACACTACTTTGATTGAGAATGGTTCAAGAAAAATGAACAACCATGAAGATAACCAAGAGAATTGCAACAAACACCATAACTTCAATATTTCATTGATCTCAAAGCCATCATGTACAACAATTGTTTGAATTCCTTTCTCAAAGCTCAATCTTGCTACAAAAACAACTTGCTTCTAATCTCTCTAATTTCTCCTTAATCTCTAATTTTTCTAGTTCTAGCTATAATTTATTGCAAAATGAAAAGAAATGAGGGTATATATAGCATCCTCAATTACAATGAACGGTCCAGATCGAAAGAAGATCAATGGCCAAGATTATGACACCTAAACCCTAATTAGGGTTTGTTACAACCATTACATAACATTTAATGCTTGACCAATGATAAAATTGTATTGCTTGGACACATGTCCTCTCTAGAAATTTCCACCAATGGATAGCTAGGGTAGGTACATCGGAGTTTGTGCCACCTTCTATGAATTAGGTACATTGAACCTGGACATTGTTGAGGTGGACCAATCCGATTGGAGGAGTGATGACTAGGATGCCACCTCGTCTGACACTTGTAGCTTGGTAGATATTCAATTTGATGTCGTTGAGAAGCTATCTTTAATTAACTCTTGTTCTAACTCCTTCTGTCCTTGATTTGCAGGATGATTGATGTACCTCGCCTTGGAATGCTGGATTGGAAGAGGTCGCCTTGTCAACACTAGACTGGAGGAGGTTGCCCTTATCTTTGCTTGATCGTCCTTGATGAGACCGTCCTTGATCTGGCTTGATTTTCCTTGAGAAGAGTCTTTCGACTTGTAGATCTTTCAAGCCTGGGAGTCGTCATCTTGATACCTACACAACATTTCATAATAAGTAATAGATTTTGCAATGTATAACTATATATTAGATTAAGGATTGAATTTAGGAAACTTCATGATAAGTCTTTGAGTTATCATTTCCTAAATATGATCGAGCTACTGAAATACAAAATTTCAAAAATTCAAAATTTAGGGCTATGACGATCAAAATTCAAAATTAAGACAAGGGATCACATCGCCATACCTCTCTTGAGAGCTAACTCTAAAATACAAAATTAAGAAATTCGCCTAGGCAAAAATCAATGTTTGATGACCTCAACGCAATCTCTCTCAAACGAATGTCCTCCTTAGCAACTTCGCCACCTTTGGGGGGTCTTCAATGTCTTGATGGCAAGTTCGCTCAACTCCAACCACACTTCGCACTCCTTTTGATGATGTTCGCACCTTGTATCCTTAATGAAATTCGCACTTCTCCTTTATTCTCCAAAATCGCATATGAAAAGATGATAAAATGGTGATTTGAAATGCAATATCACCTCTCCCCTTTATAGGCGCTTACCTCATCAATCCCCATAGGCCGACTTTGTAAATAAAGCAATTTAAAAAACAAATTTTAAATAAAATTAAGGGCCGA
This sequence comes from Cryptomeria japonica, assembly GCF_030272615.1. NCBI lineage: Eukaryota > Viridiplantae > Streptophyta > Pinopsida > Cupressales > Cupressaceae > Cryptomeria > Cryptomeria japonica. Next base: position 204,962,846 of record NC_081405.1, on the reverse strand, counting down.
CTTTGTAAAATAAAACAAATAAAACCCAAGCGCCCCAATTTTTATTAAAAATAATAATTAATTCATTTAATGCCTTCGTTTTTAATTAATTCGATTTTTTTTTTTTTTAAGGCAATAAATAATTAATAAATGCTCATGCGCTATTTTTTAAATGCTATTAATTGAATATTCAAATTTATCGATTTTTTAGCATTTAATAAAATTCAAAAAAAATGTATTAGCGCCAAAATTTGGGAGAGGTAAAATACAAACCATATCGCTCCGGTCCCTGGGAGAGGGACAGGAGCGAATTAGCACTTTAGTCTTGAATCTCTCGCCTTTTACGTTCAAAACCACCATCTCCACATTGAAACTGGCATTTTTGACAAGAATCTTGTGCTTGATTGACTTGATTTCGTAGACGAATGCCCCTTAAGGTCAATATCGCCGTGGTCCCTTGGTGAGGGACAGAAGCGAACTTGCATTTTCTCCTTGAGCTTTGTCTCTTCAATCACCAATCTTCATCATGAGGCAAGCAACAACGTCATCCCTCCATTCCACGCTTACTTTATTCGTCCTTAACAAGGCACTTTGATGTTTGAAAGATTTTCGCCCTGGTCCCTTGGTGAGGGACAGGAGCGAACTCTGTGTTCTAGCCAAAACTCGTCATTTCTTAACCTTAACTTCTCGTTCATCATCTTCCAAATGATATTTTCAACCTTGTATAATCTTGCTTTGACGTGATTTTTGAAGGAAAATGAGTGATTTAGTGAAAATCGCCCTGGTCCTTGACTGAAGGGTAGGAGCGAATTTGCCTCTTTGTTCAAGTTGATCACCTTTTGACGTTTGGTTTCTTTGCATATCATCTTCTCAAGGACACTTTAACCTTTTGCAACCTTGTACGACCTTGACTTGACGTAGTTTCGAAAGAAATGCCAATATAGTGAATATCGCCCTGGTCCTTGCCTGAAGGACAGGAGCGATCCTTGGTGTCCTGGGCTCGTTCTTGTTCCTATCAACTCGCCATCGCCTTCACAATGAAAATAAGGTCCTTTGGTCCTTCTTGATCGTATGAAATGCGATTAACATCCAAAACTTAAGCCTTTATAGAGATTTCGCTCTGGTCCCTGACCGAAGGATAGGAGCGAATTTGGGCATATAGTATAAATCCTTCATCTTTGGCGGTCTTTGCAACTTCATTCTTCGTCGAGACACCTTAAACGTCATTGCTTCCTTGTATCCTGACTTGGAGTGACCTTAAACTTGAAAGAAAGGCAACATAACTAACATTTCGCCCTGGTCCCTGGCTGAGGGACAGGAGCGAACTTGCACTTGTAGGCTCAATTGTGTTTTGCTAACTCCCAAATTTGTCTTCAATGGACTCGTTGTGCATCCTTTCATTCATCCTTGGCATGAAATTCGCTTGAACTTAGTGAGAAATTCTCCTTAGTAAGAAATCGCTCTGGTCCCTGGCTGAGGGACAGGAGCGCCTAGGACAATATGGAGTTCACCTGGCATTTTGCAATCTTCAAATTATCTTCAATGGGTCCGTTACGCTACCTTTACTTGCCTCAAACTCAAAGCTTACTTGATTTTTTGTCCAAATCATACCTTATAAGGAAATTCGCTCTGGTCCAGGAGAGGGACGGGAGCTAACATCAAATTTCGCCCTGGTCCCTGGCTGAGGGACAGGAGCGATTTTGCTTCTAGGTCTAATTTTCCTCATGTTTGCGCTTTCAAATTATATTCAACTGATAAAATGCACTTCCTTGGTTCTCCTCAAATCGCAAAATCGTTGAAATCTTGCAAGGACAAGGTAATTTTAGGTTTTAAGCTTCGGTCCTTCAGTGAGGGACAGGAGCGATTTTTGCTCCTGGCACATTTCCATGCTTGTGAAATTCTTCAAATTATATTCAACGGAAAGAACATGCCTCCCTTTATCACTTCCAATCCGAAATTTGTCTTGATCCTGCAAAGATAGTAAAATTTTGAAAAACAAGCTCTGGTCCTTCAGTGAGGGACAGGAGCGATTTTGCTTCCACAGGTCAAAATATCAAGGTTTTAAGGGTTTAATCACTTGACAAGGTACAATTAAGCCATTTCCAATACTCGGGATTAATTATTAAAATTTTCAAAATTTGGTCAAAATCATTCAATCAGACAAAATTCCATAATCCATCATTTAACACTTAGGCAAAAATTGGACTTTGCATTCAAAATTCCGACTGAAACCAAATAGATTCACTTGACCACCTGACGAATTTACCTCATCTCAAAACTGCATCCTACGGGAGGAAGCTCAAAAGCTCTCAAGGTGGACTGGACTCTGGCCTGAAATCACATAATACGGAAACCCTAAGGCTTGACCCTAGTCCAGACAACTGACATAATAAACCAAAATCCTAAAAAGCAGAGAGAAGAACGAGCAAAAAGAGGGGTCCCCATTTTAATGGGGCGATGTGTGAAATGGTCACAACACAAACTTGTAATTTTTATCAATAAAACAACCCCTGCTCCTACTGATCTTGGTTTGCCCTTTGCTGCTCCATCAAAATTTGGTTTTAGATAACCCGATTTAGAAGGACAGCCTTTGCTATTTTTATGCTCATTTGTCCTTTCCATTACCTCTTCAATGGGGGAGCTCTTTTGATATGGTTTTTCTTAAAGATTAATTAGAAATGGATCTATTGGGCCGCTTACCCATACAAAATAAGCAAAAATACAAGTACAATATATAATCCAATGAAGCATAGAGGTGAACTTAGAACCATCCCTAAAACAAGCCAAAACTAGAGAAACACTACCCAAAAGCACAACTCAATTACCAAAACATATACAAATAGACAAAAAGATAATTTAGTGCAAATAAGTAAATAATCACACATTAGCAATGATTGCCCTCTTGCTCTTGCATACGAGGATGCCTTTTATCATCCACTGAGCACCTTCATTATCATTTCACGAGCCTTTGGCAAAAGTTTTTTTCTCTTTCATCTTGCACCCCCTTCAGTTTGTAGGAGTTTTGCTTGACACCTTTCTACCCATAGATGTTATGCTCTTCAAGCAATCCAAAATGTCTTGATGTCATAGGAAATCCTGAAGCAAGAAATCCTTTGCCCATTGAGCCACAATCTCTTGCATATTAGCTTCTTGAAGCTAATTCCTTGTGACATTTGTAGATTCCTTCTTAAAGCATATGCTCTTAGCCTTAGGTAGTAAACTAGGCATATGCTCTTAATATTTAATTGGCTTTTTTAAAATTTATATCACTTTATGACTTTATAATATCCATATAAGTTAATTAAATAACTTAACCACTAAAATATTGATATCTCCCTCAATATTCAGTCTTTTGATGAGCCGTTTGAAGTTGGGGTCAACATTGTATAACCCCCATGTGTCCAGGTGCCCTGACTAAAAATAGCTTCATTGCCATATTGGCTTACTATAAATAGTAAGTTCATCAACTAAGCTCAAACACTGATATACAAAGTCCTAGAATTGAACCCGAGACTGATCTGAAGACATGGAGTGATAACAATCTCCATTAACTGACACTGAGATTCTCTATACAAAAATATTAGCCTACGAGAGTCCAAGTAATAGGCTAATCCCTTAAACTTTGATGCTCACGAAAACGGGGAGATTACAGTCCACCCTCCCTGAAATTGCTTGTCCTCAAGCAATCTCTACTACGAAGCAACTCCACTCCACCAAAGGTCCAAAAGATGAACTGTGAAATGTCCCACACATCTCCAACCGACCCCTGTGGCACCAACATAAACACAACTGCGCAAGGACAAACATCATGCTGACTACCCAACCCCTGCGCACAAGAATGAACTGGTATACTCTCAGTTACTGAACATGCTGCAATGCTCAACTGTAAACCCTGTTTGGAATCCCGATGTACCCAAAGAATCCCAGAATCCATAATCAATGCTCGGTTGAATGCCAGGGTCCCAAATCTTGAATGGAAGACTGCCACAATGAACATCCTTAGACTTCTGCTCCTCAACACTAATCCCAACTTCACCATACCAGAAGTGGTGAAGCCAACCAATAGGACCCACCCAAACTGCAATTCTAACCCTGTCGCCACTTGTGTCCCAATGCAACCAAGACTCACATCCATCCGTACTGTGGAGATAAGAACTCCTGAAGGTGTCTGTATCATAACCACTATCTCCATCCACTGCTAAATTGCCATGGATGTGCTGACTTTGCAAGTAGTCCCCCACCAACTTGCAACTGTTGATTCCATCTACTGAAGATGGTGAATACCCATCCCACCAAGGATGGTATAATACCGGAGCCAATCCACATTGATGCATCATCAAGTCCTCCACATATGGATCAAAAGAAAAATGATGAGCACTCCTCACCGTGTAGTTACGATAGAAAGCTCCAACCTCTGTCAATGGCTCATCATTGACAACTCTGGAATTAGGAGATGGCTCCAATCTTTGACCTCGAATAGCTGATTGGGCAGGGGCTCTGGTAACCCTCTTTGCAATCCGAACCACAAAATCTCTATGAGGAAGCATTGTAGTTAGAGTATCTACAATCGCTTCCACCAAATGTCGAATGCGGCATGAACCTCAGATGGGAGTATCCTTAGTGACTCCAAACGGTCCCTCCTAAAACTCTAGACTTTCAAGCAGGTACTCAATAAACGAATCTGTGCAGTAAAAACAATATGAGGTAGAATCAACCTTTTCTTCTGCAACCTTAAGCTGATCACACCGACTCTGCGACATAACAAGCTAGCGTCCAGAATCAGCTGAATGGGATGAAGTAACAAATTTGCTTCCAAGAGAGGGAAACAAATCTACATGAGAACCATACTCCCAACCAGATGACACTTTGCGAGTCCCCTGTGAAGATGATGGAGTAACATCGTGAACTACAACATAATTCTCAGGAAAATCCACCACTGCCACACAAGAGCTATCAACAATCTGACCAACATCATCTGTCATAGTACTAACCTCGGGAGAACCTAATGCAACATGTGGTTCTTTGTTGCTCTCAACTAAAATACTCATCCCATTTGAAACTACTGCACATGTATCGGTGATGGATGTAGCCACATCCCCACTACAACCCGTGGATATCAAATCATCGCGAACTGTCACTGTAGGAAACTGTACTGTAATTGCAGATGGTGAAGATTGTGCTCGGCTCAACTCCACGGTAAACTCCTCTAACCGTGACTGTGACTCTTGAAGGGCCAACTGGGTGCTCTCCAATGAGTCCGTAGTCACCTCAAGCTCATGAGTGAGCTCGTCAACCTCCTCTTCCTTCCCCTTCAGTGCTTCGTAGCAAATACAATCCCACTCGAGAAGAAAGTCCCTATCAGCAAGTAGCTGCAAGTAATTATGCTTTATTATCCCAATGGCTTCTCGTAGTGAATGGAACTCTGCAAGGGAAAGGTCATTATCACTGTGCTCATCTAACAGAGGAGTACCCCAACCAAACATAGCCAACATCTGACGAGCAACATCAAAGTGCTCTAAGGTTGTGGCAATCATGCCATCATTAACCTTAAGTTGCCCAACCAAATGATGAGGACTCTGAAACCAATGACTCCCATGCAAGTGTTTTGACCCAAAATCTACACTGTGATATGAGGCTGTATCCACATCACTCACCTCATGATTAGCAGCAACTTGTGTGCTATCATCAATATACACGTCAACATCCAAGGTACTGCTCTAAGTACTGTTGTGACGTTTTCACACATCGCCCCATTGCAAATGGGGACCCTCTTCTTTTTAGGCCCTCCTGGTTTTTTGGCTTGCGTTTTTGTGGTCTTTTCGCAGCAGTCTCGTCAGTCTCTTTGCTTTGCAAGTGTTTGGGGGTCATATTGATTAAATCTACTTTTTGTTTGAGCGAATTCGGCTAAGTCTAGGACTCATTTTGTGAATTTTAGGGTTTTTGCCTTTTGTACTAGATTTTAGGGCTTTCTGTTAGGGTTTTGGAAAAATTGAACATCCAACTGGAATTAGGACCCTTCAAGGAACCTCCTAGTAAAATTTGAGCCAAAACGGAGCAACTTTCTATTTTTAGAAAGTTCTTATTTTTTAGGGATTTTATTGAGTCCCGGATTGGTCTAATTTTGCCAAAAATTAAACTTACTATTTTTAGTAAGTTCTATTTTTAGTAAGTTTCTATTTTTAGTAAGTGCTTTTCTGACCTATTTTGCCCAAACCTTGACATTTTGAAACACTTACTATTTGGGAAAATCTATTTTTGGCAGGATCTTCACAGGAAAACACTGAAAGCTGAATATCTTTGAAGGTGTTGAAGACTGAACGTTCCTAAAGACCATTTCTAAATCCGGAAGAGTCAGAAGGCAGACAATTTGGGTCAAAAAATGGTTAAGTTTGGAACTCCTATTCCAGGAGAGGAAAGCATGCAAAATCATCCAAGACCAGAAATTCACATCAATCCACCAATGTCATCTTGATCCAAAAATGGCCTGAAATTTGACTAAGTCTGGAAATTTGGAAGATCTTCCAAAATCCAGAATTTGCATTATGATTCCTATGGACCTGAAATCACTCTCAAACATCCTGACAATATATATGAAATATAACTTAAAGTATAAGTGGCATCTTCAATATAACTTAAAGTATGAGAAAGGAAAAAGACATATTGAAGATGCCACTTATACTTAAATGTTATATTTCATATCTATATCCTGACGAAGAGCTTGGAACTTGTGAAAAAATTCCATGTGTCCATGGACAGAGTGAAAATGCGCCCAAGTCAGGGCTGGGGCCCTGAAACCAAGAATGAATTCACAAGTGGAAAAATCCACCTCTCCATGGACATGTTGAAAATGCGCCCAAGTCAGGGCTAGGGCGTTGAAACCAAGAATGAATTCACAAGTGGAAAAATCCACCTCTCCATGGACATGTTGAAAATGCGCCCAAGTCAGGGCTGGGGCGGTGAAACCAAGAATGAATTCACAAGTGGAAAAATCCACCTCTCCATGGACATGTTGAAAATGCGCCTAGATCTGGGCTGGAGCGCTGAAACCAGGAAGGCATTCACAGGGAGAAAATCCATGAATCCATAGGCGTAATGAAAATTTCACCTGAGCAAAAAAAAATGAAATTTTGCCTAAGGCATGGAATCCAAGGAGTCAAGGAGGAAAAAAAACAAAATTCCCATTTGGAATCGTGGCAGAATTCTCCATCCAATGAACTGACTCCTAAATTTTAGGAGGATCCCTAAAAATAGGGGCGTTGAAAAGGAGACATGGACAATTCACAAAGTAATGGAAATTCCTTCCTTCCAGACATAATTCTAGGAAAGGTGAAAAATTGACCAAGTGTTGGAAATTCCTTCCTTCATGATAGAGTTCCTGAGAAAGGTGAAAATTTGGCTAAGTGTTGGAAATTCCTTCCTTCACGACGGAATTCTTGGAAATGTGAAAATTTGGCTAAGTATTGGAAATTCCTTCCTTCGGAACAAAATTCCAAGCAAGGAAGAAGTACACCCAAGGATGAATTGAACATAAAATTTCTAAGGCAAGGAAGGAATCGGGGATGAACTGAACAAGAAATTTCCCCCTAGGGAAAAACTTGAAAAATCCATTCTCGTGCATCAAATCACATCCAAATTTCAAAATTTTTTACACATTTGGATTCGTAGGAGAATTTTCTCTCTCCTAGACCGTGGAACCCTAATTTGGAAATTTTCCTAAAAAGTAGGAAATGTGCAGAATTGATGAAAAACCTTTCTTCAAGCAAGGAAGGTTGAGGAGACTTCAAGAAAATTCTTCCCGAATCAAATTTTCCCTCTCCAACAATTCCAGATGTGCAGGAGCGGATATACGATGGCAGAGTCCATTTGCATGGCGAGGATCTATTGAACGCATGGTAGTACGGTGGCGCATTCATTGTCGGAATATTTGACCAGATGGCAACCTGGTCATTGCATGTTGAATTTATGGCAGATTCCTTTTTGCATGCAGCCGTCGCATGTGGAAATGATGGAGCATTTATGACATAATGGGGTGATTTTTGCATGGATGAATATTCAACGCATGTTGGGCGAATTTGAAGGAGGTGGTGCATTTAATGCGCAATGGATGCTATTTTGGGTACTTTTGAATTAATTGTATATGGGCATGATGGGTTATTAATTGCCGATCCCCACCTTGTTGCATCATGTGTGGAGAATCTTTTGGGCAAACCCTAATTAGGGTTTTGCATGTAGCCAGGGCTTGAAGCCTATATAAGGGGTGACCCCCCTCATTTGAAAAGGAGGGAGCTTTGTATGAAATTGTTGCGATAAGTTTTTGAGAAAATAATAGTGAAAAATTGTTCTCTGATGGTGTCCACTTGAGTTATTTTTTCAAAACTTGCATGGTTTCACCTTCCTCACTTAGATTAGAAGTAGTAAAGTGCTTTGATTTCAATGGAGAATGTAATGGTGTCTGATGAATTTCCATGGTTCATACTTTTTGTATCTTGCTGATTGTAAGTTGCAGTGTAAAGTTAGCCTGAGCCACTAAACTTGTGCTAAGTTTGGTTGTGGACAGTCGTTTGGATTGCGTCGTTTTGGGTATTCAAATGCACTTTCTCGATTTGAAAATCCTTCAATATCCTCAGAAGATTGCACCGGTTCTTGCGGAGTTGTAGTTGAATTTGGCGAAGCAGAGCTTGGTTTATTTGAAATTTGTCCACCAGAGCACTATTCATTGTTATCACTGCCCTTAGGAGTAGATTTAGATCCTTCTAACCCTTTCCCCTTTACTTTCAGTTCATTTTAGTCCGTTCGAAGCAGCAACATCGCAGAATTGCCATATCCGATGATGGAGTTCTAGCCACAACAAAGAAGTAAAAGAATGATGCAAACGTAAGGCCCCTTGGATTACCAACAAACACATCAGCCAACTGAGTCACGTCCACACATTGAAGGAACCTTGGAGTCGATTGTTTGAACTTCTTGCAATCTTAGCATACAATCGCACTTTGATCAAGAGAGAGTGAAGTGACCGTTAGGCAATTTTATTCTGTGTTAGATGCGGTCATAAAAAACACGTCAACAAGTACCTCATCAAATGGCTTAACTGGCAAGGTAGAAGCTGCTGATATGATAGTATCTTCACACACTTCCATTTCCATGTCAACATATGAACCTTCTAGCTCGTTTTCTAAGGTCTGATATACAACATCAGACTGTTTGTGGCTTGAATCCACAATACAACCTTCACGTTCAACATGCAAAACTTCAATGCTAATGTTAGGAGACTCCATAGCATGGTCATCTTCATGTGATTTATTTGTCACCTTGTGATTTTGTGAAGGTAATGGACTGCTGTTCATAAAATCAGAATTATCAGGACTTATATTTTCTGCACATTCTTCAACTTTGACACTTCCAATTTGCGTGCCAATATTTGTAGATCCTTCCTCATCATTTTCCTCATGTACCATCACATCTACATCATGATTATGCTCAATAGTTTGGCTGCAATTGCAAAAAACAGAATTATTGTCATACCTTTGTGTCATGTTTTCAACATCTCCAAGGACTTCCTCCTTCCCTAATGCATGTTTTGTATTGGTAAAATCATTTGCATTAGCATGTGTTTTCCTTTCTTTTGCAAACAAAGAATCCAATATCTCCGGATGTTGTAGAAGCCTTGTTATATTCTTATCATAGTTTTGAAAAGCTTGCATGAATTCTACCATAAGTTCCTCAATGGACTTCATCTTTCCCATGACTGAAACAATGCAAGAGTGCTGGTCACTCAAATGTCAACTGTGTGAGCTCAATGATTCCCAATGGTATCTCTTCAAATTGATTCTGGTTTCCTTGTAAACCAGGTCTCTTGCGTGTATAAAACCTGTGAGGCCCAAACTAATGTTGATGCATAAGAACTTCTAACCCTCCAGGAAGGTAGGATCAGAGCTTTGACACCACTGTAAGAACCTTGCTGGTTCTAACTTCTCTGAAATGCTAATTCTGATTTGTTTTTGTATTTTTCAATAGTTTTGGATAATTTAAGGTAAAAAATAGCAAGTTTGCCAGACAAGAAATGAACATAAAACTGAATTGAAACGAAATTGAGAGCAACTGCAACTGTATTATGAATAGAATAACTACTAAAAATAATTCTAATGCTAATTGTATACCCGTAGGTCCTCAACTTATTTTAAATAAAGAATTCTAGAGTTTGCCAGCCAAAACTAGGAAACTGACCAAAATGAGTATACAAGTCTAGAATATGAATTCTTCAGGCCAGAAAATAGATGAAAGCTCTTGATAATGTTGGACATTGGGAATGGAGGAACTAAACTGCAAATTAGCTAGGCATTCCAGCCTCCCAAGCAAAACGCCCTCTTTCTGAACCCCACGTGCCAAGTCTGATTTGTATGGCCAGCAAGGAGAAATGTATGGTTGCTAATTGGATTGAAATATGCTGCTAATTGGGGTGTCTAACCTAAATTTGCCCTTTCCTTATTGAAAAATCTGCAATATTTGAATAAAAGAATCTCCGTTGAAGCACAATAAGACTCTTGAATGAAGCCTTCACAATTGCAATAATTCAACTGATCTTTCATAGCCTCACAATCATAGATCCACGAAAAATTTTCGTCCTCCAATGGTCAAACCTTTGAAACCCTTGTCAAAGAATTCCATAGAGCAAAATAACAAGCAATGTCAAATAATCAATAATGAATTGAGGTTGAATTGCTTTTTTCCCTTATAACCCCAAATGGCATGAATTCTAAGAAAGTACGCCCAATTGCCTTTTAAAATACATTAAATGTCTTTTAATTACTTTACATAGTTATAAAATGAATTTGGGCAAGCTTTTTCATTTAAGTGATTTATAAAGTCACTTTATGACTTTATAATATCCATATAAGTTAATTAAATAACTTAACCACTAAAATGTTAATATCTCCCTCAATATTCAGTCTTTTGACGAGCTGTCTGAAGCTAGGGTCAACATTGTATAACCCCCATGTGTCCAGGTGCCTTGACTAAAATAAGCTTCATTGTCAGATTGACTTACTATAAATAGTAAGTTCTTCAACTAAGCTCAAACACTGATATACAAAGGCCTGGAACTGAACCTAAGACTGAATTGAAGACATGGAGTGACAACAATCTCCATATATGCCATTGAGACTCTCTATACAAACCTATTAGCTTACGAGAGTCCAAGTAATAGGCTAATCCCTTAAACTCTGATGTTCACGAAAATGGGGACATTACACTCTTGTCTTCCAACTAGGAATTAATCGTGATCCTTGCACAAAATATCCTTATCAAGAGTTTCTTGTTTGATAGAATCCATTTCTACAACAACGCACAATCTTGCTAAAGACCCCTCTATGAAGAAATGTAGTGAATGCTTTTATGTCCAATTTGATTCCATCTGAGACATCTAATTGACATTCCTTCCTAATCCACATATCGTAACTTGGTTCAAAGAGGATGGGATACTAAGAGTGCAAGTTATTGGGCTGGATAGGTCCACATATACATTGTCTTTACCAAACTTGTTGAAAATAACATTTTGATTCATAAAACATCAATCTTCTCGCCTTGCTGGAAAACAATTTTTTTTTGATCTACAAACTAATGGAATTTTGTAGAAGTAGATCCAAAAGGGAACCTTCAAGAAAGGGACATGATTTAGGTCAAAAATTGCTACAAATATAGAAAGAAGCTAGATCTATCATAAAATCATGGACAATTGCTCCAACCAAACTATTGATCCTTAAAATATCGGAAAGAAAGAAGAAAGAATCCCTTTGAAAGATAGGGAATAGAGGGTAACTCTATATTCAACCACAAAAATTCTATCCACTTGGCGAGTTTAGCTTCAACCTGATTTCTTCCCATAAATTTACCCACCAAAAAAAATTATTCATTTTGTATGAACTTATCCACCATGTAATCATTTGGGAGCAAAACATTTGATGGCAAAGTTTCCACTAAAGGGGAACATCTCCCAAGAAGAAGCCTAAAAATCAAAAGGGATCCATAGGCTCTTCCATTGAGCATTTGGAACTAATCTATTAATCCAAAGATTTTACCAATACGAGTAGGCTTTCTTTTAGTCTTAGATGTTTGAGCTAAGTAGAAATTATTGTAGGAATTTAAAGAATTGCTTGCATTCTTGTAGTGCATATGCCATATATGCTAGTTGCCTGTTAAACAAATCCATTTGTTGCAAGGAGCAACAAATTATTTTTGCACCCTAGTATTCCCTTGATTGATCACTTCAAGAAGTCTCTCTTTAGAAAAAACAACTCCTACTATAGAATTCTTAGTGGTAGTCGTTTGAAGATCACAGACAACAAAGGAGATTACTGATTTTGAGGATAAGAAATCATGTAGAAGCCTACATGCTACCTTTCTAGGTCTAGATTGAGCATCAACATTGTCTTTGTTGGCATGATCAGAGTGACTGATCTAGCCATCCATGTTTGCAACTCATTTCCCTTTTTTCCTGGCCTATATCACATTTTGATAGGGCTTTGACACATAATTGAGGCATGGGAACCATTCATTATCTAGTTGCATCCTCCTCACTGAACCCATTGCCAACATTATTGATGTTGCTTGGAATACTGCAATCCTTTGATTCTTGTAAAGTGCAAGCCATACCCATCACACTACAAAACTCTTTTGGTATGTTTTCTATATATAATAAAATTAATATATTTCTACATGTACAACTTATATAGATATGTATATATAATTCACATTCATAGACATTTTCTTTCTTGGATGTTAGTTAGATGGTTTTATTGTTCCAAGGGAAAGATGCTTGGAGAGATGAGTAGATAAGTGTTTGCAGTAAAGCGCAATTATTATGGTAACACTTGCCACTTGCTATTTATCAATATCTAAGTATGTGTTGTTAACATATGTGATACTAAATGCCCTTATATTTTCTTTATATGTTATGTTGTATTTCTATGTCTAGTATATTAGCCTATTTCCAATTTACGTGATATGATCTCTAGCTTCATGTGGAATATATAAAAATGAATTGTGACTTTGCAGGGACTGTTTTTGCCTATGGTGTTACTAGCAGTGGAAAAACACACACTATGCATGTGAGTTATTTTTGCATAGTAGTTTGTTTATTTTGAGTTTCATGCTTTCTCTATATTGGTGGTTATGTGATATGAGCTTCTGATATATGTATCCTAAAGACAATTGGACATGATTACACTTTGTGCTTATTATTGCAAATATTTACAAAACTTGCATTTGAATAGAAATCCCAAATATATCATAGTTATTCACAAAATTATAATGAATAATAAATTACACAAAGACATTGAACAATAGAACTACAAATTGTAAGCCACCTATTATCAATGGTTTTTTCAGGTTGTATGTGTGAGGTTGTATGCATAGCTGATTCCTATGTTGACGTTCTCTCTAAAATTAAGGGAATATTAGTTGTCAGTGGCTAGAGGAAAATTGGTGGGCAATACCATATGCATATGGACTCAAGTTATCCTCTAACGCACATCCCTTTCAAAATTTTCAAGTTGGGAGTTTTCTTTTGTATACTATTTTGAGAAGTTTTCTGAATTTTCCATCTACCTGGGAGTACAACAACATATTAGATATAAGTTGATAATGACAAGAAGCATATTGAGTTGTAGAGAAATACGATATCTTGATATACCTTGTATGTCTGCTCCAAGAATTGTGGTCAAAATATGCTTTTGTTATAATTGGTGACTTGTTAGGAAAAGTGATTGACACTTAAAGACCCTTAAGTCAGAAAGGTTTATCTTGTTAAGCTAGATCTTTCAAAGCCTTTGGCATAGAATGTCATTTTGAAAGTAGGGGAGTTGGAATGGGAGTAGAGTCTTGACTATGAAAAATATCATTTAGATGCATAGTCTATGACAAATATGGTCATTTGATTAGAGAATGCCCATCTAGTCATAAGGGCTACATGCAAAAGAAGATATATCAAGAAGCCAAAGAAGATGAAGAAGGATTCACTAGATAAAAAATGTAGGATAGCTAAAGAAATAAAAATGGCTGCAAAAGGGGGAAACAAGAACCAACAACGAAGAAACATTGGATACAAGGAAATCAAGTAAAATGGAATTAGAAGAGGAATCTATTCTAGAATCCCCATTTCATTAAGGAAGCAAGGCAATTAGGAATGCGATCTTTTCTTGAGGGATATGGCTTCAAAAAAGATATGGAAAAATCACTAGATGAGCCTTCCTATAACTTATAGGATAAAAAAAGAAAGAAAGAAATGTATAATATGTCAAAAACAAATAACCATATCTTTGGAAGTCTAGTGTTGAGGGGTGTTTTTGCACCCTCCAACACAGAATAAAATACACTAAGTATCCTATTCTCTCCTGAAAGGAAATCCTATTTGATGACTCAAATATTATCACCCCAAGGTTGTGGTAGTCAGGTCTTGACTGTGCTTCAGATAAGCCATTGAATGTATGTAATTTTTCTGGTTTCACATGGGGCCTTACACTAACAAGCTGGAATTCTGTTCCTGCAAGATTTCTCAGAGATTCCTCAGATCTAAAATCTCAATATCATCTGATTTAGCATTAAGAGTGGATGCCTTTGAATTTACTTAAATTCATTCCCAAATAAACTTCAAAAGAGTAGGGTTTAGAAAGCTAAACTAAAATCCTAAATGAAATATTTTTGATACTAGTAGATAAGTTCCAAAATGTTAATCATATTTTGCTTCACTAGATTAAATCACAGCTTCAACAAAATAGATGCAATCTTCAGAGGAGTGCTTCAAATTTTCAGACCACAAGTCATTCACTAAAACCATGCAATACTGCAAATTAGTAAACAACTAAGGATTGAACTTACATAAATAAAGGGTTCAGACTAACCATACATTGAAACTTACAATCATCAAGCACCAGATGGTATGAACCTGGAACTTCATCAGGTATCAATCTCAACAAATCTTCATACAACTGAACTTAAAATGATTTTGAGAAGCATGAAACCATGCTAACATTCAAACTTAACACAAATATTTATCAACAACAATGAATTTCTGTATTAATTCTTGCAGTATTTTGGCAACAATTTCTAGTTCCTCTTTACAATGAGAGAGGCCAAGGCCTTTTATAGATTTCACTTTTGAAATGGAAGCCTTTTATAGATTTCACTTTTCAAATGGAGGGCTTAGCCTTAATCCTTTCAAGGGCCAAAATTTAATTTTACCAATGACCAAATTTTGATGCAAAACCCTAGGGCGGTTTAGGATTTTTTAAAATGTAGTTTGTTACAATAGCCAAAAAAGACAAAACTGGCATGGATCCCAATAAGGGAAAAGACAAAATGCAATTTTTGGCACAAATTCCCATGAGGAAGAAGACAAAATAGGAAGGAGGTGTTGCAATTTTCTATTTAAAGTTGGTTAGATGCCTAGATTATAGCAAATTTCTTCCAAAACCCAATGCCCAATATTTCTCTCCTTTGCAACATATGCTAGGAATCTTGAGATAGCATTTTTGAGATCCTTCTTCGGTGGCATGGGTGCAACTCATATCTTGTATTTTATGGATGCAACTTAGTAGTAGATTCCTTAAAAGTTTTGTCCTACTCTAGCTTGGATTCCTTGAAAGCATGTATTACTATTAGAAATCCTTGAAACCTTGCATGTCAGCGTGCCCAAATTTGGTGTTCCCAACCATCCTCCAACGTGATGAGATCTTTGATTCTAGAAGAATGCCATTGAAATCATATTTCATCTTTGCAACCCTTGACAAATTTTCAGCTCTGACAGGCTGCACTTAATTAATTTGAAACAGTGAAACAACCTAAGTTAATATAAGAATTACTTCTCTAATACTAGAAGAATTGCAAAAATTTTCAAGTTCACATCATGAGCGAGAATCATCATCGAATCACATGCTAAAAGCCCCTATAGGTTGATTAAATCAAGTATTTTATGGACTTTTGGATATTTAGCCCATCCTTGGATTTTTGGAACTTTGAGCCTTTCTTAGAATTAAAAAAATTTAAGGTTCTTTTGGATTTTCAAAACTTTAGTTT
The DNA here is from genome assembly GCF_030272615.1 of Cryptomeria japonica. Classification (NCBI taxonomy): domain Eukaryota; kingdom Viridiplantae; phylum Streptophyta; class Pinopsida; order Cupressales; family Cupressaceae; genus Cryptomeria; species Cryptomeria japonica. The sequence continues at coordinate 204,946,799 of NC_081405.1, read as the reverse complement.
GTTTAAGGAATGTCGGGACTTTGACTTGATCATGGATTTTTGGAGATTTGAAAGGTTCTTGGAATTTTGGAGGTTTGGGCTGATTATGGATTTTTGGAGATTTGAAAGGTTCTTGGAATTTCGGAGGTTTGGGCTGGTTATGGATTTTTAGAATTTTGTACCTTCATGGGTTTCACATATTTCATCTTTGGTTTAACTCAAGAAACCCCAAGAATAGGTTTATTTGAACTTTTTTGAGGGCAGGGATTTATCAAAAATTCCATGAATACAAAGAGTTTCCAAAGTTCTTGAAAACCTTCAAATTTGTGTCAAGGGATGGAAGTTTAGCTTCATCAGGGATTTTGCTAAGTATAAAGTAATGGATTTTTCCATAGGAAACTAAATTCCTCGACCGTGTGAAGTTTCTACAGAAGTTGATAACTTAAGATTTTGCAAGGATTTCGGGAACATGAGGGGATCATGGAAATGTTGGGGATTCTATGAAGGCAAGGAATTTCCAAAAAATGGAAATCCCTGACAAAGGAGATTTCTTGACAAAGTAACAAATCCCTTGACTTAAGACTTGCTTGTGGAACTATAATGATTTAAGGATTTCTTCAATTTGGGCCAAACTTAAACCCATTTAGGCCAAAAAGGAAAAAAATCTCTCACAAACCCCCAAGGGGTGACACTGGAAAAGGACAAGCGAAAAACAAACACAAGACACCAAAAAGAAAAAGACGAGGGGAGAAAGTGATGAAACCAAACTTAGTCATCAAGTGACGAAACCGAAGAATCTCCATACTAGCCAAAAGTGCACCTTGATACTCAACCTCTATTGAATTGGATGCAATAGCTGTTTGCTTCTTGTGTGACCAAGCAACCGCACCAAAACCAATACAAAAGACAAAGCTAGAAGTTGACTTCCGGCCATCAACATCATCGACCTAATTTGAGTTAGTGAAGCCCATAATCTGAGAAGCACTTGATGTGTAATGCATGCCAAAGTGTGATGTGCCTTGAATATTTTGCAAGATATGTTTAGCTGCCTTCCAATGATTCTCATGATGCTCCTCAAAGAAACGAGAGACAAGTCCAACCACAAAGGAAATATTAGGAGGATTGTGTGTTAAGTACAGAAGATTGCTAGTCAATTGCTTATACAATGTAGCATCAACTATAGGAGTAGTACAACTAGTAGATAGTGCAACACCTGATTGAAAAAGGTGTGGGGGCAGGGTTGCAATTAGGCATGCCTAATCTTTGGAGCAAATCTAGAGCATACTTTTGCTGAAATATGAAGATCCTTTCAGAAGTTTGGTAAATTTGAAGTCAAAGGAAGTAATGTAGAAGTCCAAGATCCATCATGTCAAATGCTCCATCAATGCTCACTAAGTACTCTAGATAATAGAAGTGGAACTCCTTGTGAGAATCAAATCATCCACATATAGCACAAGAATCAAATGATCCTCCCAATGTCTTTGCGTATAGATTGTAGGGTTGGAATTGCAATGTGTGAAACCCAAAGCAACCAAGAAGCTATCCATCTTCTCATACTGAGCTTGAGGGGCTTGTTTGAGACCATACAATGAATGATGAAGCTTGCAAACAAGTGAAGATTCCTATGCAAAACCGAGCGGCTTCTCTATGTAGATCTCCTCATGAAGATATCCATGCAAGAAAACACGCTTCATGGCTATTTGATATACTAACCATCCCTAAGATGCAGCTAATGAGAGTACAAGATAAATGGAATCCATCTTAGTGATACGAGTAAAGGCCTTAGACTAGTCAACTCCCTCAACCTATGAAAATCCCTTGGCAACAAGATGAGGCTTGTACTTGTCAATTGAACCATCTGCTGCATATTTGGTATGATACACCCACTTGCAACGAACCAACTTTCTTCACTTAGGAAGAGGTGTAGGGGAGCATGTAGAAGCAAGTTGTGAGGAAAGGAAAGCTAGCAGAACAATGTTAATGTTTCTGGAGACTCAATAAGCATGTTACCTTGTAATATCACAAGGAGATAGTGGCTAGAGATGGCACAGCCTTTGAACTTCTAGAGTTTTCTTGTATCTAGTTTTTCTAGGGTAATCACTTCTGTATGAATTTTTGTTTCTGTGCAAGTTTCAAATCTTTAATTATTTCTTTTTATTTATGTGGCTACCTAATATTATTTGCAATACTTAAGTGACTCACTTATAACACAATATAAATTTATTATTTTCTTAAGAAAAATACTAAAGGAGTGTAATGTATAATTAACTCGTTTAATTTCACTTACTATGGTAGTAAGTTAGCTATGAAATTTCTATACGAATTAAGGATGAAAAGCGGTGAGAAACTTGTACCTAAAACATGCAAGAATCAAGTGCTCCATGCACTTTGCTTGTGATTGCCAGTGAATACATCATACATGAATCAAATGTGTCTATGGGCACATTCTCAATGTTTTGATGATGAAAATAATATGGTTGTTTCAGATTGGTGGACATGAAGACATCAGGAGTCACTAATTGATGTTCTCTAAACCTTTATTTATATGGGTGTGAGGTAGTTTTATGTTTGTGTCGTTGATGTATTTTTTATGTATAAGGCTAAAATCAACGAAAGTACAAAAAAGTATCTTTGTGTTGGGAGGTTGGGTTATAGGAAATTCTTGTGCTGCTTTTGTTTATTTACATTACTTTTTAGTTTCTTTTTAATGATCCTTATTGAATTAGGATTTAACATCACTTGCTCAAGTCTCCAATCTAGAAATAACACTCTGAGCCCTTGTGATATTATTAACATTTGCATACATATTAGTTCATGATCTCATTTGAAGGAAGAAAGTTGTGTGGAACATGATCGCAATTTGATAAATAAGGAGAATGAACAAGATATTTTTTAGTAGCTTGAAATAGTGTAAGTTGCAATGCATATTATGTTTTGCCAACTTAAATGCACTCATTCAAAAACGCTTGTACTGATGAGGCTACTTTGATAATATGAGTTATAATTTATATTTATTTTGATAATTCTTTAATAGTCTCGCCTTTAGTATGTTTTTAACTGGCCTTGGTTGTTCTTTGTAGGGTGATCAAAAATCTCCTGGCATCATACCATTGGCAATCAAGGATGTTTTCAGCTTTATTCAAGATGTATGTCGTATTTACTTCCAACTTGGAGCATCATCTTAATCTACATTTTGGTTTTGACATTTAAATGCTTATGGTTGTTTGTATTTAAAGCATTACTAACCAACAATTCTGTCCATCTGTTATTGAAATTTTCATTAATAACTGTTTGTACAAGGGGATCTTAACATGTTTATTTGCATCCCCATGTATCCCAAATGTTTTTATCTTTGAGAACAGAAGAATTGATCTTAAAATTGATAACAATGTATTCTTATCTTTCTTTCCTCATGTACTTCTTACAACAATTGTCACATATATATTTGCTCATATAATCATCATAAGTGATAAGCTTACATGAATTTCATTGCCTACCATTGTTTGAATGGTGAGGTTGAGAAATTAGTAGTTTAATGAAAGTTTTGGATTGCTTTGTCAAAATGTTGACTAGTCTTATTATCTATCTGTTGTGCGTTACACACACTCCCTGTCGCTGACAGGGTCCCCCTCTTTAATTTCCAGCCTTCGTCCTACTGAGTTTCGAATTTGAATTTTTATCCGCCATTTTTGGAATCCAACAAGTGGCAGTGGAGCAATGAGCTCTGCCACCAATAGGAAAGATGAAGCAAGGGGCGTTCTATCTTTGAAAACTTTTCAAAAATATCTTTTGGCCCAAAAATCGACAAAATGACTTGGAATGCAATGTGAAAGTGTTAAGTTTAAAAAGTTGGCAAAAAATGACTTTTAGCCCGAAATCGCCTAGTTAAGTGAAAAGTTTACAAAAGGGCCTTATGGGCCGAATTTTGCGAAAAGTGAATAAGGCGATATAACATATTTCAAAATGCACTTTTAGCCCGAATCGCCTAAACAAGTGAAAACGTCAAAATGGTAAAACTTTTCAAAAAGACCTTATGGGCCGAAAAGGGCAAGTTAAGTGAAAAGTTTACAAAAGGGCCTCATGGGCCGAATTTTGCGAAAAGTGAATAAGGCGATATAACATGAAACCTTTTCAAAATGCACTTTTAGCCCGAAATCGCCAAAGCAAGTAAAATCATAGACTTTGAAACTTTTCGAGAGGTCCATTTTGCCTTGAATTTCGCATGAAGTGCGTTAGCAATGTGAAGGCGTTATAAATCACGAACCTTTTAAAAATCGCCTCCCCAACAGAAAACGCTAAGTCAAGTGAAAAGAGTAACTTTGCAAAACTCCATTTTGCCCCGAATTTCGCAAGTTAGAAAAGGGGGCGTTCCATTTAAACTTTGCGAAATAACCTCTTGACTCGAAAATTGTGACAGGTATTGGGAAGATGCCCTTTTAAGTTTGCAAAAGCCTCTTTTAGCCCGAAAATGGGCAAACCCGAAAATGCGAGGCAAGTAAAAAAATTTGTGAAATGGTATAAAGGGGTGTCAAACTTGAAGGTATTTGCATTTCAGTCCTTTCATCTTGAAATTGGGAGAATTGCGGTTTTTCAATAGGGCGTTTTTTTTACAAGCTTGCAAAAAGCTCTCCCAATCGAAAACGTGAACCAACTCAGATGAGGCGTTAAACTCCAAAAATCTTGTAAAATCCCCCAAGAGGCCGAAGTTCGTGATAGGTAAGCGTTGATTTAAAAAAAATTTGCAAAAAGCCCTCCCAGTCTGAATTCGCGCGGTAGGGTTTTATCTGTGCATTTTCATTTTGCCTCTCCAGCTCGAAAACGCGAGTCTGGGGAAGAGAACGCGGCATTTTACCTCAGCGGTTTGCAAATCATTTTAGTCCCATATCGCACAGGAGGGAAAAGGCAAAATGGGCACAACACTTTGCAAAACCACCCAAGTCTCCAAAGTTTGCTCATGAATTAGACAATTCACCAGGTATGATTCAATTCTTTCCTTCAAATCATTATTTATGCAGAATTGGTTGTCTATTTGAAAGCATTAAACATAGCGCAAAGGCAAAGCCTGTCGGGAAAATTAACCTTGAAATGTAAAATTTCGACTTACGAAAATTTTGAACATTTTGAAAAAATTGAACTCTCTCCAAATCGCAGATTTAAGCAATCTAGTTTAATTTCCTATTTCATAGCATTTCGCTTCTGGATAAGCAGATTCTTTTACTAAAGCATTGTAGTTTCTTCAAATCTTGGATTTCCCATTGATCCTTATGTGCTAACGTCATCCTCTATTTTGACTAACCTGTTCACTTCCTTCATCTTGTCTCATAATCCGCGTCCGGTTGTGCAGGATAAATGCCTAAATCGGCGGTAGAATCCTCAAAAACACCTGGTGCAACCGGAACATCTCGGGTCTCTAAATCTGACATTCCCTGCAGAGGCGAGAAGATGAAGTACCAGTACCAGAGAGGAGGAGTGAGGTAGTCAAAAGTCCAGAGCATATGGGAGAACATAGGTGATATTGATTTGAGCCACATAGACATTCAGGATTTTAGAGACCGGGTATATTCTCCTCATGCCTATGGTAAGCCTAGGCGGATGATGGAAAGTGGTATCGCTCAAGCGGCAGGGTTCCCTCCATCCGTGCAAAATTATGAGCTGGTAGTTGAGGCTGCCTGACATTATCAGCCAGAGACCAGATTAGTGGTTTTAGAAAATATGGTGCTAGCTGACTTCACACCTGAGGCCATTGGGGATGCATTTGACATCCCATTTCCTGATAATCCCATTGCTACAACTATAGATGAGGCACAGGTTGCTTATGACATGAACCCTGCTAAATGCAGGACATTGATAAACGAAGAATGGTATAAGGAGAGAAGGCCCTCGAGTATTAGGACTAGTAAAAAGACCCCCAAAAGTGACTTTCATAACGAACATGGTGATATAGTCACCTTACTCAGCCGGGTTATGGGACTCCCTTAGTCTAACTTTTTTGAAGAGTGGATGTTCTACTTTACGGAGTAGGTCTTTGTCGGGAAATCCAAGTTCGACTAGGCTCAGATCATCAGTGATAATATCCATACACAACTGGTCAAACTCGAAGAAAATAAGTACTTCACCATGACCTCCTACCTGATTTACATGTTTGCCCGACACCAGCCACTAACAGGATTAATCAAGAAGGGTGAAATTGGGAATGACCCAAATCAAGTCAAGGTGTATGGATGCTACCCTCAGCTGCACTACTATGACATTGCTCAAAGAGAAAAGAACAACACTGCTTATGCAATTGGTCAATATGAGTGTGTCAATGACGCCTTTACAATGCGCCTAGTTAGGTTGATGCAGAGGGGATTGCACATAAGGCACTCAAAGAAGGCTACCATTTTGGTACAAAAGTATGGCGCATGGTTTATTCAATTCCCTAGGTTCACCTATATCAGAATAGCCAACTTTGAGGGAGCACCATTCCGACTTCCACACTATCCGATAGATAAAATAGTCCTTATGGAAGTCGCAAGGCAGGCACATCCAACGGGCAGCTTACTCAGAGAAAAGAAACAGTCCGGATTCACCTTCCCTATGATTTTGGGTGCCCTCGATGTGCATTTCAAGAATTTGGTACAAGTCGATGAGTCACTTGCTGAATTAGCATCTTATGGTCTACAGGGACATTTCCCAAGGAAGTGTTTTGATCATGACAATTTGGCAAAAAGGGCCTACGACAGGCGCTACAGAGGAAAGACATCAATTGAGGACTATTGGAGCAATTGTTCCGATGACTATGAGGTTCGACGATGTGAGTATTCGAGGTTAAGTGTGCAACAAATGCGGCTTTATGAGTATTGTTGGGTCCCAGATCAGGTGACAAATTTTGGCAATCGCTTGTAGGTCCAAGAGTTTGGGGCAGTAAAGTACCTCTTGCCGGGCATTGGTTGGTCTCAGGATCCGATTATTGATTTTGAGGCAGTTATGGCAGCTCCTGGAAGGTATACTGATCACTGGTTATCCCAGCAGATTGAGAAACTAACCCATGAAGGAATTCAATTTACATACCATATGATGGGCAGTCTCGATTCCTAGTCTTCGGAGGATGAGGGAACCTCAAGTGCACCGAAAGAAGAGATTGAGAAACCCGGAAAGAAGAGGAAGAAAGCCAGAGCTAATAGAGGGACTCGAACATCAAAAAGAACTAGAAGGGAAAAGATCCCTATCAGAAGGCCAGAAGTCAGTTTGTCATCCAAAGACCCTAGTTCCGAGGATGACGTAGTCGAGCTTGACTATATACTTGCTCCGCCCTCCCAGAGTGATGTGGATGCATTCGAGGCTAATAATCCTCCAACACAAGGTGAGCCAGATGTAGAAGTTAGGATCGTTGGTTCTGATGAACCTGGAAATCAAGTTGAGGAGAGAGAAATTCTGCGTAATCAAGAGGCTGGTGAGCATGAGCTCACACAAGGGAGTCGGCATGAATTACAATTGAATAGCACCGACAAAGATGACACCACCGTCGAAGGAGAACGAAAGGGGGATGAGACCCACAAGCTCGACAGAACTGAAGAGCAACCATCACAAGGGGATACTCGACAGTTGTTCAGTGAGGTAGGGGAAAACTCGGCTATGGGTAAGGCACTGGATATTGCATCTGTTCCTTCTATGACGGACCAATTGCAGATAGGCAGTGAGCCAGCTGAAACCTCTAAGGAGCAAAGTGGGAATCTGGCCATAACATATTGGCAGACCATCCCTCAAGATTGGCTAGTTGCTCGTGCATAGCGGAAAGCAGCCGTCAAGCCACCTATCAACTTGGAGGATATCTTCTCTCGCATAGGGGAAACAAAGTCCAAAGGAAAGAAAAAGCCCAAGACCTACTCTCGGATCACCAAGGATGAGCAGAGGAACCGCACCATCCATATCGCTACCCCACTCGTCGATAAGCCAACAGATCAAATTGCATTGGCCGATTATAGCATTACAACCATCCCGATAGGGTGAGCCACCAAAGAGAAAGAAAGGGAAAAGTTCAAGGATTCCATGCAGAATATGCTCAAACAACTCGACGAAATGACTGTTGAGAGAAACATGTATCAACTTCGTGTTGAGCAGGCTGAGGGATATATTGATCACCTGCTAAAACCATTGCAACATGCTCCCTGAATCCCATGTTCCCTCGTTGGCATTGGCACAAAGGACTACAATAGAGTTTGAAGGAGTACGTGATGCCGCTAAAGCTGTCAAGCAATGGATTCGAGACATTAAAGAAAAGGGAGAGCATATCATTGAAGATGTAAAGGAAATGGCCCACCGCCAAGAGACCATTCTGGTCAAATTGTTCGAGGTAAAAAAGGAATGTTTCAGGGTTCATGAGGTGGTTGGTACAATTCTTCCCCTCACGAGGGCTCTTTTTTGGACCCACACGCAGATTCCCACATTGTCCACTATCCTGGATCCTTATGACATCAACGTTTTTAAAGAATGGTATTGGACTGCCAACATGAAGAATGAAACAAAAGATACCATTAATAAAGAGTAGGAGGAATGCGAGGAAATTTTGAAAAACATGAGGGATCTTGGTGGAAAGATCCTACGATCAATGGTTTTGGGATGGAAAAATAGTTTGTCCGATGATCAAGTACAACCAGATTGGGAGGATAGATTGAGAATTGATAAGGTCGCATACTCCGTGGAGGACCTAGAGTTTGCCAGTGGGTTGCATTCGGACATATTAAGTTTTGAGGCTCATCGGTTTGATTGGAATGATGGGTTAAAGCATGTAGATAGCCACTTGGAGGGCATGCAATATAAAAAATGGCATCCTCCCATGCCCCAAAGCATGGTGCTGTTCTAGCTATGCATCAGATTTCAAGAATATATCCAGGCAAAGCATGCAGCAGGTCGGGACATCTGGAAGGAGTATTTGCACGACGAGGATGAATTCTTGGAAAAAGGTTCTACAACAAAAAAGGAGAAAGTGCTTTCATAAAGTGCAAGTTTCTTTTAAAAATCTTTAAAAAGCACTTTTTAGGCATAAAGTTCATTTCTAACTACCAAAACAGTTATAAATCTTGAGCTCTGTGCGTGTGCACTTTTTGGAGCAGCTTTTTCGGTAGTTATTAATTACCTTTTTGGTAGTTATTGTTTCTCCTTTGTTGTTGCTGATATTTTGCCTCCCATTTATGGGTATGGGCAGTTTTGGTAGAGGATGAATCTGGCCCACTTGTTCAAATTTAATCTTGGCAATTCATCCGTTTTTGGAATTCTATATAAAGGAATTAATTCTTCGTTGTAAAGAGAGAAAAAACAAAGATTGTTGCAAAAACTTTGGCAAAATACATACATGATTTGATGGATGTTAAAGCTGTGTCTGTTTTACTATGAGTGCATGGTCTTCTTCTCCATTTATTTCATATTTCTGCAACTGTATTTAATTTCAGATAGTTATTTATGCATATATTTGATGGAAAATCTTGGTTCATACCATTAGGAAATAGTTGATTATTGTTTCCTCCACATGGTTAGTCTGAACCCCTTTTGTGCTAAGTTCGGTTATTAGATTTGGATAAATAGGTGTAAGAAATCTATCTTTCATATCTAAATAGCTTGAAAATTTGAAACCCTTGGATGATTGCATTGGTTTTTACCTAGTTGTGCTAATTAGCTGGCGAAGTAATTTCTAGTTATTTTGAGATTTCTGTCTATGTGTTGAAATATGCTGTCTTAGTTAGAATTAGTTAGTTGTTCTTATTCACTCTTTATCCCTCTCTCCTTTTTCCTTTTTCATTAAAGAAACCCTCCAGTCAAGCTGAAATAGCATCAATCAAAGGCAAAATCAGATGATATAGGATTGTAAATTTTAGGGAGCCTATACGAAACCAATTCCATCTAACCGTAAGTCCCCTTTGTGTTTCCAGAAAAACACATCAACCACTAAACTATCCTGCAGTCAAGACCTGACAACCAAAACATTGAGGTCATCCCCATTGATCAAATTCACACAACATTAGGGATTTCCTTATCTCAAGAGAGGATAAGATTCTTAGTATTTCTATTCTGCGTTGGCTGGATGCAGTCGTAGTTTTGCGACTTTAGATACGTCAACACTATCCACACAATCTTGTTTACATGCACTATGAGTTCGCACCGCATTAGATTGTCCTCATAGAGATTTGTAAAATGCTTGATTCATTTTCAATGCATGGTTAAACTCATGGGTGACATTGTAAGGTCTCATGATATCAAGAGTGATAACTTCATGTTATAGGAGACTGATTGTGAAGTGTACAAGGAGAAGCGCTACCTTGTGTGGTTATAGTAATGATAGAAAGCCATAAAATAAACCAATGGGGAATAAATAGTTCATATCCAACAATGGTATTGATTCTCATCATTCATAGCCCAAAATAAATGTTGATGAACATTTCAATTCTGTTCAATACTTATTACCGTGGAGAAAAAACATAGACAAGATAATCCAGTTCTATACTTATCGTAGGGGAAACTATAATTGAAAATTGGGGGAAAATACCTTATAGAGAAAACTTTGGACAAAGTAGAGAAAATTTTCCTTAATCTGGCAAATGAAGGGTCTTAAATGAAGGTGACATAGATATCATTGCTAGTATGCCAACCTTGATCTCTACATCTCCAGTCCAACATACCGTATGCTTTCCCAACATTTTTTCAACATGAGTATGTGGTTGTATGTTATTTGATCATCTTTATTTTGCCTAGGGTTGTGTGAGGACGTGAATATCCACATTCTCGGCTTTGCAAAATCAAGTTAAATTGGTTTTGGAAGAAGCCATTTTGAGATGAAGGTTACAGATGCTGATGGTTTAGGGGTTTTAGTGATGGCAGTTGGAAACCTAAGGTATTTGGTGTTTGTATATTTCATAAATCATTTGACCTTGAACTTGGTCATATAAGAATGGTTGCTCTTTGCCTTGTCCTAGACATGGGTAGTTGAACACATTGATCAAAAATTTGCTCTTATATCAAAACTTCTGAGCAACAGTGAGACCTTTTTAATTTGTTCTTTGATATCTTTAATCATGACATTTCTTTTGTTCCTTGGAACTGTATTATTCATGTTTATGCAGCCTTGGAGTCTGTCCTCTATCGTGTATTGTAAAATGAATGTCTTTTATTGGGTCTGATTTTCAGTTTAAATATGCTGATGGATTAAATGGATTAGAAATCCTTGCGAGTTTCTAGCTTTTAAGATTTTATTGCTCATCCGTGTATCTAAAAGCTTCTGTGTTTAAGTTAAAATTTAACTTGAAAATAGTAACAGAGGTTTTTTGAATTAAGCTTTCACAGTAAATTACAGAAATTGTTATGAAGATTTGTTTCGTACCTTTAGCTAATAATGGAAATAATCTCATTTTAAGTTTCTTTAATTCTCCCATTTCCCAATATGTTCATGTGTACGCAATCTTTGTTTGTATCTTCTTATACCTTGTTACTTGATAATACTTTTATGTTTGATCTGGGATTTGCAATTTGTTTGTCGAACACTACAAAGGCTATATTCCTAATTTGATCCTCTTATTCTAATGTGAGCTGTCAGCCAATGTGTTGTATACTCAAAATCTTTAAATATCAAAACTTGTCACATAGAAAATGAGTTTCAATGCTTTTACCAGGCATTTTATGATCATGCCAAACTAAGTTTCCAGTACAATTACTGTAGTTTGCTAACTTTTCACAGATTCAGTATGACTAGAAAACATTGAAACTCATCCAAATAAAAAAATGTATTGGATTGGGTTCTTTATGTTTTATTGTTTATGTTTCTGTTCTTTGGCTTTCTTCATTTAAAAACAGTTTTTCAAAAAAAAATTGTGAATGTCTTGGGTTTGCAGTTTGCACCATGTATGGCCTAGGTTTGACCACAGTCTGGCCCAGATTTTACCAGGAAACTGGGTACCTTGCCTGGGTACGTCCTAGGTTTGTTCAGATGACCCTGTGCCATACCAGGCAAGATACTATCAGCTGAACAAATCCAGGTCATTTTGAATTATGAAGTGGTCCAAGATCGTGACATGGTTGGAGTCAGATACAGATTATGAGGTCTGCGGACAAAACTTGGTAATGTAGATGCCAAGGATATGATAAAGGGTGCATGCTTAGGATCTAAAACCTATGAATTATAAATGATCAAAACTAGCCTCTTACTATTGATAAGACCCTCAATAACCCTTATTTCAAAAACACAATTCTGTTTCATGATTTTGTTAAAGAGAATAAAGTGACCTACATTATCCATGCACAATACAATTTGATCAATGTTATTTCATATTTGGTACTTCTGCTTCTCTTACATCTTGTATTTGGCTTTCCTGTCAATCTAATGTATGTTATCTGATTCCAGTATATGCTATTTAGAATCTAGATGAGCTATGGATTCCTACTTGTTAGAATTTGTATAATACTAGCCCATGTAATGATAACCTTATCTTCATATATGTGTTGTTTTTTGTGCTTATGCAAAGTAATGACCTAGTTATTTAATATGGCAGACACCAGGTCAACAGTTTCTTCTTCGCGTTTCCTATCTTGAAATCTATAATGAGGTGAGTACTACTGTCATGTAATGCCTAGAGGAAAATAAACAAGTGCAAAATGTGTCACTTTTTTAATGTTTTTTCATATTTGTACTCATTTACTAATATGAATGTGTTATTGTACATGTTTTTCATGGTTTAGTTAGATACAAGCATGAGAACCTGTGTAAACAAGAGGAAATATGTATTAATGTCTACAGATGCCTGAAATAGGTTAATGGGATTAGGGACTACAGCCATTGTGTGTGATGCATAGTGTTTTTGGGATAGCATCAACAACACAGTTTGCAATTTTATGATTTTTTTTTGCAATGCATGTAAAAGGAACATTTTTTTAGCATTCTTTTTATGCTTTCTGTTGCAGGTTATCAATGACTTGCTGGATCCAACAGGACAGAATTTGAGGGTGAGAGAGGATGCTCAGGTATGTAGCTTGTCATAAGAGAAATATATGGCCGTCACTGCATGTTTATGAACATTGACAAAAGAATTGCAGGACTGTTAAGATCAACTCTATTTGATTGCTTGCTCAGCTTGTCTTTCTTTATTGTTACAATGGGAACCCCTTTCTTTCTTGTTTTTATACTTTCTTACACATGGAACCAAAGCACTGTACACTTAAATATTTTCATTTCTCATTTTCACTGTGACGAAATTTCTGAAAATCAATACAAAATTAAAAAACGATTCCCTCTTTTCTGAATTAGGGTTTTATGGTTTCTCTTTTAATATTTGGACCATGATAGAGGCCATCTGTTTATATGATTCTAAATATGTGTTGCCTGCAAGTGGGATGTGCAGATTTAGCTATGAAGATTGTTAAAGTGGATCAGATTTATCTATAGGTAATTTTAAATTATAATTATGAAGATCACACAATATTCTGTATAATATAACAACTTATTGTATTGCAGATCACTTCTGTAAACACAAAGATATTGACTGCTGTAAATACAATGATATTGACTGCTGTATGTTATCACAATAATATCGAATACTATCTATTATCACAATAATATCAACTGCTATTCTTTATCACAATAATATCGACTGCTATCTATTATGCATCGTGTTCTAAGTAAATCATATTACCTATAAGTATGACATCCATGGACTTCCTTAAGGGTCGTGTCCCTTTAACACGAAGTGGTGGCTAGAGAAAACCCGTATCAATTCATTACTGAATCAAAATGCTAACTAACACGTAATTTGCCATTAGTTAAACATAACCAATCATCATCGGTCACTAATAATCAATTAATACGGGATAGAAATCAATTAGCTATTAAATCGATAATAGATGTAGTAGATAACAGTTATAAGGTTATGACTAATCTGAAGACTGAGTCTAAACTTAATGATAAGAAAAGTCATTCAACCGTCTAAGGCCGATCGACCAATTAGACTGTTGAATTGTATAGGCTTGATCAGTTAATTCCGATCGAAGCTATACACATTCAACACTCCCTCTTAGCTATGGAGGAATCCTTCTATCCTTTAGTAAAATGTATCACCTTATGGTGATGTTATGTGTAGCCTAGCTGTATGTGTAAGAGGAAGATATCACCTCACTGTGATATCAAGTATTTATGGCATATCCATGGATATCAAGTCACATGATATCCACCATAAATGTCTCTTTAGATCATATTTACCATTATGGCTTGTCCATGGATATCACGTCTCATGATATCCACCATCATGATATAGCTAAAGATTTTACTACATGGCATGTCCACGGATTTCAAGTCACATGAAATCCACCATGAATATCTCTTTATGTAATATCCACCGTTATGGCTTGTCCACGGATATCACGTCTCATGATATCCACCATTATGGCATATCCATAGATATTACTACTAGAGATATGACATATCCATATATATCACGTCTCATGATATCCATCATAATGGTATGATCAATCCATATCGTAAAATCGTCACCTTACGATAATGATCAGAAGTACAAGTGTTCATTATTGAGAGATCGCCACCTCACAATAATGTTCACAGGGGCTCATCAAGCACTGAACCAATGTAGTCATGGAGTCACACACATGGCACTAATCATGAACCATATCAAATTAATAAGATTGCATTAATAAGAGTTTACACTTTAAACATCTTAGAGAATACATTAGTACAATTAAAACAAATCAATGTTGCTGAGACTCAATCTCAGCTAGAGCTACATTTTCTGCCATACCAAGCTTACCTCGAAAGTAAGCAAACTTTATTCTAGCAAGAGGCTTGGTGAGGATATACACAGTTTGTTCATCTGTACTAACATATATCAACTGAACAACATTCCTTTCCACCATGTCTCTAACATAATGATAAGGAATCTCCACATGCTTTGTTCTGTCATGAAACATAGGATTGACATAAAGCTTTATACAACTTTGATTGTCACAATGGATAATAGTAGGTTGTAAGGATTGTCCAAACAATCCTACAAGAAGCTTTCTAAGCCACACAACTTCTCGAGCCCCCATGGATGTTGCAATATACTCTGCTTCTGTGGAGCTGAGTGCAATTGAAGATTGCTTCCTATTGAACTAGGAAATCATAGCCGAGCCCAAACAAAAACAACATCCTGATGTGCTTTTCCGATCAATTACACTCCCAGCCCAATCAGAATCAATGTACCCATGAAGGTTCAGGTCCACATCATCATATTTTAAACCATATCCAATTGTGCCACGCAGGTATCTCAGAATATGCTTTTCCGCAACTAGATGTATTTGTCTTGGTTCACTCATGAACTGACTAAGTGCACTCACTGCATAACAAATATCTGGTCTAGTGTTGACCAAGTACATCAAGGACCCAATCATTTGCCTGTAAAGAGTGGGATCTGCCAAGTCCGAATAAGCTGCATCTTCTCTTAACTTATGCAAATTTGTTTCCATAGGTGTAACCATGGATTTACACTCCATCATTCCAAACCTTTTCAAAATGACAATGGCATACTTTCCTTGACTTAGAATGATTCCATCAGATTTCTGCCATACTTCTAAACCAAGGAAATAGTGTAATAGACCTAGATCTTTCATATCAAATTCAGATGTTAACTCTTGCTTACATTTGATAATAAGATGATCTTCTCCTGTAATCAATAAGTCATCAACAAAAAGAATTAGGATCAATATTTCTCCATTAATTACCTTGAAATAGAGGTTTTAATTTGCATCATTCTTGGAGAAACCCAAGCCCAAAAGGTAATGGTCAATCCTCTCATACCAAGTGCGAGGAGCCTGTTTGAGGCCATACAATGCCTTCTTTAATTTACAAACATGAGATTCCTTTCCATGTATTACAAAGCCTTCAGGTTGTTCAAGGTATACTTCTTCCTCAATTACACCATTAAGGAAGGTAGTCTTTACATCCATTTGATGAATCTTCCACCCTTTAGATGCAGCAATAGCAATCACGGTTCTGACAGAAGTATATCGGGCAACAGGAGCAAAGGTTTCTTTGTAGTTGAGAAAATCCTCTAGCTACAAATCTGGCTTTATATTTCTCAATACTACCATCAACAACATGTTTAATTTTGAAGAGCCATTTAGAGGAAACAACTGATTTACCTTCTGGTCTAGGAACAATGTCCCAAACATCATTCTTTAGAATAGATTGGTATTCTTCTGTCATAGCATCTTTCCAAACTTGAAGACTAGAAGCTTCCTCAACACTAGTGGGTTCTGACTCAATGATTTCACTCATTAATGCAACATAGCTGGAGAATCTGTGTGGTCTTTTACTTTCCCTAAAGGTTCCTTTTGTTGCTGCAAAGCCTTCAGCCTCTTGCATCATTTTTCTTGCCCAAAGAGGTCTTTTCCGGTTTACAACAATGTCTCTAGGCCCATTTGTAGGATCCAAGGGTTCATTTGGATTAACATCTTCCACAAGTTCACGAGTCTCGCTCTGAATCTCAGGAGTATGGTCTTCTTCCATACCATGAGGAGGCTCTTGGTCTTCAATGTCTATCTCATGGATATCCTTGGATTTTCTAAATGCAACATCTTCTTCAAAGATTACATCCCTACTTAACTCAATCAATTTTTGTCCTGAAATATAGATCCTATAGGCTTTAGATGTTTCACTGTAGCCTACAAAAATTCCCTACTTGCCTGAAGGTTCTAGTTTTGATCTTTTATCTTTGGGTATGTGTATTTATGCTGGGCAACCAAAGATTCTCAAGTGGCTTACTTCATGTTTTACTCCTGTGAATGCTTCCTCGGGTGTTTTCTTTCCCAAAATGCTGCGAGGGCTTCTATTTTGAATATAAACAACAGTTCTAGAAGCTTCAGCCTAAAAAGAGGTATGAAGATTTTGGTCATGTATCATGGCTTTGGCTGATTTTACAATGGTCCTATTTTTCCTTTCTGCCACACCATTTTGTTGAGGGTTATAGGGAACACTAAACTCCCTCTTAATCCTAACATCACTACAAAAGTTTCTAAAGTTATTAGAGGTATACTCTCCTCCATTATCTGATCTTAAGGTTTTGATTCTTTTCCCTGACATATTTTCTACTAGGACTTTGAATTCCTTAAATCTCATTAGTACTTAATCGGATTCTTTATTCTTTAAAAAATATATCCAAGTTTTCCTAGAATAGTCATCAATGAAAGTATCATAGTACAAGAACCCACCTAAGGAAGCAACTGTCATGGGCCCACATAAGTTTAAATGAATAAGTTCTAAAACATATTTAGATCTACTTTCACTGTTATGAAAAGTACCTTTAGTGTTCTTCCCCAAGGCACATCCTTTGCAAGTTCCTTCACGTTCTTGGTTAAGCTTGGGAAGTCCTGTCACCATCTTTTCCATTGAAGGTAGAGCACGAAAATGAAGATGCCCCAATCTTCTATGCCAAATCTCACATGTGTTTGAAGAATCACGAATTAGTGCTTGAGAAGGACTAGTGCAAAGTCGATAGAGACATCCATGGCAAACTCCTATGATTTGAGCCTTCTTGATGTTTGCCTTCTTGGGCCATGCTAGGACCTTACCATCCATGAAAGCAATTCGATAACCTTTGTCTTCCAAGGCTAATATGGAGACAAGGTTTCGCTTAATCCGTGGTACAAATAATATATCAGTCAATTGTATAGAGATGCCTGAATTTAGTTGTCAAGTAGAGGTCCCAACTGCTTTCACTGAATAACTAGAGTCATCTCGAATGGTAACTTTCTCATTTGATGTATTCTCCACCAAGTTATCTAGGTGTTCTCTAAATACTGTGATCTGGCGTGATGCCCCACTATCAATTATCCAAGTGTTGTGACCGGTAGCCACATGACTTGAAAGAGCTGAATAGAAGATGAATCCATCTGAATCTCCCTGAGGAAGGGTTTCGTCAACATGTGCAATGGAAGCTTGAGGCATGTTCCTGGTAGGACATTTCATGGTATAGTGACCATATTTGTCACATCTGAATCATTGTACTTTTGATATATCCTTCCTTCTCTTGGACGAAGAAACATCATTTGATTCTTTGTCTTTCTTCTTTTTGAAGTATCCTTTCTTTCCCTTCTTCTTGGTGGAGTGTGTGGCTAGAACATGAATGTCATTGTTCATGGAGCTTTGTCCAATCCCTCTTGTTATTAGTCTCGACTCTTCTTGAATGCAATCAGTTTTTAGACGATCAAACTTAGGAAGTCTAGATCGTGCACTTATCCCTTGAATGAATGATTCCCAAGAAGAAGGGAGACCATTGAGAGCCAACATGGTTAACTCTTTACTTTCAATTGTGTGACCAATGGTGTAGAGCTGGTCTCGTAGTTCTGTTATCCTCATGAAGTATGAGGTGATAGATTCGCCCTTGATCATTTTAACATGGTGGAGTTGTTGCTTTAATGCAAGAGCTCTACTAGTGTTATTTATCTCATACATACTTTCTAATGATTGGAACATATCATAGGCCGTTTCCAATTTTGAGATAATTGGTACAATATGGTCTTTTAATGCATCCACCAACATTTTCATAGCTTTATTGTTCTTTTTCATCCATTGGAGCTTTTCACTTTCTTCATCAGGTACAGGTTTAGCTTTGTTTACAAATTCATCTAATTCATTTTCTCTTAAAGCAAGCATGAATTTAAACTTCCAAGATACAAAGTTGGAAGCTCCATCAAGTCGATCTTCGAATCTAACACCATTCACCATTTTGATGTGTAGAAAGGAGTTGAAGAATTCGAGAATATATAGAGCGCAGTCTTGCCTATATAAATCTGATCTGATCTTTTTCTTATGCTGGCTCTGATACCATGTTAAAGTGGATCAGATTTATCTATAGGTAATTTTAAATTATAATTATGAAGATCACACAATATTCTGTATAATATAACAACTTATTGTATTGCAGATCACTGCTGTAAACACAAAGATATTGACTGCTGTAAATACAATGATATCAACTGCTGTATGTTATCACAACAATATCGACTACTATTTGTTATCACAATAATATTGACTGCTATCTGTTATCACAATAATATCGACTGCTATTTGTTATGCATCGCGTTCTAAGTAAATCATATTACCTATAAGCTAAGTCACAAGGTTCGAGTTCGAGTTCGGCAGCTATGGAGTTCAGATGAAGTTCGGCAAGGGCCAAAAGTTCGGGAAAAAAATTCGGCATCAAATTCGCCTTATATAATTTAAAAAAAAAATATTAGTAATATATCCAACAAATTATCAATATACTTAAGATTGCAAAATAGATTCAAAATCATTATAGAAAGATGCAACATTCTTAATATAAACCATAGGAAACATGTGATATCATGATTGTCAAGTTTTTGTTAATCAAAAAGATACAATCAAATGTGGAGACTTTAGAACTTCAAAAAGGCTACAAGTCATCAAGATTGTGAAGATGGTTTTAGTCGAAAAGGTATAATCAAAATTCAAGACTATAGAGCTCCAAAAAAGCTCCAGGTCGTCAAGAGCACATGGCTGAGTTGCTGCTGTAGCATCATCATCATCAGTATCACTGCCCAATTCATCATCCACAAAGTCATCCTCAGGCTCATCTACAACTCTAGTTACCATGTCTTCTGAAATTCGTTGTTGTGAAGAAGATGTGGAGTCATTTGCTGATCTATTCATGAACAATTTTAAATTGCTCCGAATGTAGACAAGATCTCCCAACTTTTCGGACAACAACTTGTTCCTCTTTTTGGAATGGATGTGGTCAAAGCAACTCCAGTTCCTCTCGCAAGCTGATGAACTCGCTCCTTGACTCAATATTCGAATGACAAAGCGTTGTAGTTCAGGATTTAGTGCTCCATAGCTCATCCACCATCTATAGCCAGGTACCTCATCTCGTGTCATATCATCTCGGGCTGCTTCTATTCCAAACAACCCTTCTGCTCTCTTGTATTTCCAACTTTGGTCTCTAATTAGACCTGCAATTGTTCTATCTTGTTCAAATCTGCTAATGATTTCAAGATCAGCTTGTCTATCAATATGAAATAACTTAGGCTCCAAATAGCATTCTGCTGCATGCAAAGGTGTGTGCATCATCTTCCATCTGGAATCAACTGTCTCCCAAATCTCCATGTACTCTGCTTCTACATTATTTAGTGCTCGCTGAATAGATTCCTTACAACGGTCCATGCTTTCATAAAGCATGCCAAGGCAAGGAGTGTCACCATCCACCATACGAAGAACATCAACAATTGGTCCACATGTATTCAAAAGTTTTGCTTTACTCTCCCAAAAGTTGCTGCTCAAAATGATTTGCTCTATGTTCTTTCCCTTAGCACTTTTAGAAAGTGCTGAACTTTCCCACTCATTGGAACAAACAACCAATCTCAAAGCTGCTTTCTCTTCAATCACTCTTTTCAAAGTGATATAAAATGAAGCAAACCTTGTGTCACAAGGCCTCAACAACTCCCTAGATGCATGTTGCCTGTATAGACTCAATGTGAGACGGTGGTTTCTAATGAAATTTGCCACTACGTTCCTTCTATGGAGTGCTTCATGTATCCATGGGAATTTTGCCAAGTCATGAAGCAACAAATCTAGACAATAGGTTGCAAATGGGCTCCAATTATCTGTGGGTACTTCTCTACAATCAGCCTAACACCCACACAATTCGCTGCACTATCAGTAACCACCTGAACCACATTTTCCACCCCTACTTCAAGAATGGCTTCATCTAGTATCTGGAAAATATATTTTGAAGTTTTCTTCTGGTTCATGGTGTCAATAACTTTCAAGAAGACAACACCTTTAGGGCAAGCTACTAAAACATTAATCAATGGCCTTTGACATATGTCTGACCATCCATCACTCAATATGGTGCAACCTGTTACTTTCCAAGAAGCTTTGACCTCAGCTCACTTTTCTGTCACTCTATCTTTTGACCTCTCTAAAAGAGTTGTTCTGAAAGCCTCTGAAGTTGGAGGTGTGTACCCTTTGCCAAACTCTTCAACTTTCTGAATTGCATTACGGAAATGAGGATTTCTTGCCACATTGAATGGAATGGCACTTGTATAAAACAAATCAGCCAATGCATCATCCACTTGTTGTTTCTCTACCGGTTTCCAAAAGCTTTTCAATGTTCCACTTCCTCTTGATGCACTTGTGGCCTTGGGTAAACTAGAAGAGGAAGAGATAGATGTGAACGTGGACACATCCTCTTGAATTCTTTGTTTTTTTTTGTGTCGTCTTGAGCATTCCTACAATCGAAGAGGATTGTTCTCTTTCTAAACCAGCTTTCATTTTTGCAGTCACTTTTGGACATGTAGTAACACCTCCTCTTGCACCCCCACTGATTCCAAGTAAGTGGTCTCTTGCCCTTGTTAAACTTCCTTTGAAAGGTTTCTAACATTCCTTACAAAAGAGTTCAGTACCATCACGTGTCACATATTTCCATACTGGAGAATTTGATTTTTTAGGAGGCATTTTATTACAATTTGTAATGTTTCGAAAGAAAAACAATATTTAGTATTTAAATTATTTACATTCTATTTAAAAAACATCAAAACTAAATATATGAAATTTTTACTTTTGACTCTAAAAAGGAAAAGTAATATTAAATTATATTTCAATAAGCATAAAACAAAAATATATCAATTTTTATTATTAAATCTGAAAATATCTTCTAAAACATGTTTTATCTTTTTATGTAAAACATAAAACATAAAATATAAAACATATAAAATATAAAAACATCTATTTAAAATATAAATTAGAAAACACAAAATTTATCTAAAATTTAAATTATTATAAAATATAAAATTTATCTTAATATCTAATAAAACATAAAAATATAAAAACATTTATATAAAAGATTGCAGAATATCTTAATATCTAATAAAACATTTATATAAAAGATTGCAAAATATCTTAATATCTAATAAATATATCCAACAAATATTTTACAAAAAATTGCATAACTATTATGTTTTATTAAATAGATTGATATTAAGATATTTTATAAAGCAGAAAAAAATTAGTAAAACATTTATATAAAACTAATATTTGAATATCAAATCTTTTAT
The DNA here is from genome assembly GCF_030272615.1 of Cryptomeria japonica. Lineage (NCBI taxonomy): Eukaryota > Viridiplantae > Streptophyta > Pinopsida > Cupressales > Cupressaceae > Cryptomeria > Cryptomeria japonica. Next base: position 204,924,737 of record NC_081405.1, on the reverse strand, counting down.
ATAAAACATTTATATAAGATATTTTGCAATCTTTTTTATAAAACATAATATCTTATCGATTTTACTAAATGGCGGAGGAAAAAACAATAGAGAATAAAAATGGCGGACGGAATAATGGCTTACCTGAGCAAGTCGGGCGACCTGGGTTGGGAGTTCCAGTGGCACAAAGATGGGCGAACACGACGCGAACATGCAGGCGCGAACACAACTCGAATGGGGAACACACAGGCACAAACACGGCGCAAATGGAGAACACGAAGGTAGAAACACGAACAACAAATGTCAAAAACCCTACTCCACGAACTGATACATTTTTAAGACGAAATCTGCATCATATTTATAAAAAAAAATGTCGTAAACCCTAAAAAGCGCCTGGGAAAAATATGTTTTGAAAACTGGGACAATGACGTGGAAGCCCTACGAACTTTAGGCATTTTTTTACGATTTTTTTGAAATGTTTATGGGTTTGCCAAATTCCGAACCCCAAGCCAGAAGTTCAGCGAACTTTGTGACTTAGCCTATAAGTATGACATCTATGGACTTCCTTAAGGGTCGTGTCCCTTTAACACGAAGTGGTGGCTAGAGAAAAGATGTATCGATTCATTACTGAATCGGAATGCTAACTAACACGTAATTTGCCATTAGTTAAATATAACCGATCATCATCGCTCACTAATAATCAATTAATACAGAATAGAAATCGATTAGCTATTAAATCGATAATAGATGTAGCAGATAACAGTTATAAGGTTATGACTAATCTGAAGACTGAGTCTAAACTTAATGATAAGAACAGTCATTCAACTATCTAAGGCTGATCGGCCAATTAGACTGTTGAATTGTATAGGCTTGATCAGTTAATTCCGACCGAAGCTATACACATTCAACAAAGATGTCAGGTTTTTGGAAATTGATGTTATGAATTCCTATGTATTATCATAGAGTTGTAGTTGGAGATAATTTGGACTACAAAAGTGAATAACACAATCCTACAAGATGCACTTGAATAGTAGTGGTTGGAATGAATAAGGTGTCATGAAACACATATATATAGGATATGCAGGCAGAGAGGAAAGCCTGCAATTGGACCAGACTTATTTGTTCTTTCTGTATATAGCAATGAGAGGATAGAATCATAGAAAAGCTCTGTATTTGTAAAAAGTTAAGAAAGTTGGGTTACATTCTTAATCCAAGGTATATAGTAGATTTTCACTTGTCAACCTTGACTGTTATGTAGCTATTACCGAGAGGAAAAACTTTTGCATATATAACTAGAGGAGACTAGTTGCTCACCACTTAGCTGGGTTATCCTATTATCCTTGGAATAGTTGACTTAGCCATTTCTAAGTTTCATTTGTAACTACTGAGTGTTTGTGTTTTGAGTTTTCTTTTGGCATGAGATTATTACTTGAACGTCATTTTCTAGGGCATGTTTTAATTCTTTGCTTTAACTTATGTGATTTTGTGTTTGGTTACTCTCATAGCCTAGGGTCCTCTTACCATAGTACTTTGCATTGTAGTTGGTTGGTCTTTTGAGTTGATTAACCTAACTTGTTCATTTGTGGGATTTCATATATTTTCTTTGTTTGTTTCTCGTCCTTGCCATCCATTTTGTATTGAGATTTGAATTGTATCTATGGTGTTTGTATGACAGTTTTTTTAGTGTGGATTTATCACAAGATGTAGCATCACTTAGTTTTCTTTTCCTCTACATGCTGTGATGGTGGACTATTTAGTCTTAAGCAGTGAAACTAATTAAACAAATAGTTGATTGTTTTCAAGGCAAGGTTTCACATTCTGAGCTGCATTATTTCCTTGACATGGAATTCATTGATTCAGTTATTTATTCCAACGTATGCGTTCCATCCTCAACAGTTGGATATTGCATCTTTCATATTTTAGTAACTCAAATTTCTACCCTTGAATATTTGCATTTTTTGAATTTATTGAAGGAATTTTAGAGGGACACAAGTTTAGTTTCTCCAGCCATACCTGCATGTGCGACATTGCAAATTAGTAAATTTTTTATCAAAGTAATCTTTTATAATATATGGCTGCCCAAAGTTGGATACTTGTGTTCAATTTAAGGATTATATAACCCCTATGTCACCCACTGGTGAACTTAAAAATTAAAAAAGAAATGATGGATGAAGCTGACTGTATTTTCTATATTTATATATCTTCAAGTGTCATTTATTGCATGATCCCTATACTTCTAATATCTGTTTGCTGCTGAAAATATGTTTCTTCTTGAATAATTGCTTGAAGTTTCCTGCCCATGTTGATTAATTGAAATTATTGCTATTTTTGAACTCAACTGAGCAAGCAATCTTGAATTCAGTCCACCCTTTGGAATAGAGCATTAAATATATGACATGTTAACTTTTAGTGTGAGAAATATATCCTATAAAAGGTAAGGTTGAAGGTTGTTATTAGGTAGCGATTGAGATAGATGCCATTTTGGCATATGGGATGCTTGAGTCACATGATCTTCCATGGCATGTTACAATACAAATTTGTAGTGCCTACTTTTTTTTTTGGTGATTTCTTTCATACCAATCTATTCTCTTTATGCATATTTACTAGCGATTCATATTTGTGCTTTATTTTCTCCACTATAGAACTTCCTGCTGCATTCAGATTCGGGAACCGAGATAAATTATGAATGCAGCTTTACTGTAAATCTTATCTTAGTAGTTTTTTAAATCTAGTAAATTATGGCACTTTATCTATAAATATGTTTTATGCAGATTTGGCATCTTTTCTCCTTTCCTTTGTCATTGTTGTTGCTTTTCATTCTTTCATGCTTTTCATGTTTGTGTGACAGTTTACTTTTGCCTGCAGCTGGTTATCCTCTCTGCCTTTTGTTATGTTATTTATTCTCCCACGTACCTGATTGTCTTTGTTTTTGTGTCTCTTGAATGCTTTGGGGTTCTTGTATGTTAGCTTGAGAATCTACTCTAAAATTAGTTCTATTGATTTGGACCATGCAGGGAACTTATGTTGAGGGCATAAAAGAGGAACTTGTACTGTCTCCTGCCCATGCACTGTCATTCATTGCATCAGGAGAAGGTATGTTATAGGAAAGAAAACTGATTATTTGTTAGATAAATTTACACTATAGGAATTTGTATTCTATCTAGTCTATTGTGACATAAAGTTAGTTTATGAAGTTTTTTAGTTGCACTTTAGTAATCTCTAACTTGTTTTTTTATCAGAGTTTTAATTTATGTGGTGATTTGACCTGTGTTTTTTTAAGTAATCTCAACACGAGCTCTATAATCTTAGTAATTATTACAACTCAAGGTGACCCACTTAATAAACAAGCACCTCAAATTATTTCCTCATGTATATTTATAACCCACTTAATATGCAAGAACCCCCTAGCATTTGTTAGTAGGTGGAAGTAACTGTGAACATTGGCCTCTTTCCCCATTGGTAAAGTGTTTGGAGCGTGCAATGTGTTTTGAATTATCCTTATTTCGAAATTCTAATCAATGCTGAGATTAAACTCAACTACAACTCAATCATGTATGCATTTGTTAAAGTATTGAAGACTTTCCAACTTGTTTTAATTTTAATTCTGACTTTTGTGGGATTCGATTATTGTCTTCTAAATATTCAAATTCATTTTACTCAATTATTATTTGAGAGGTATAACCGAAATTGCCATCCAGGGTGATGTCCATGAGTTGTTCACAGAGACAAACTAGGAATAAAAAATAAAATAAATATTAATAATAAGAATATACAAAATTCAGAACAATAACAAAATATAGTATATACAAAACATTTAATTAAACCTGCACAACAATCCTTCGAAGCTGCAGCAGACATCAATTTTCCTTTAACGTGCTTTGGTATTCATCTGCTGAGAGCAGTGCTTTTCTTCTTTGCATAAATTGCTGCTGTGAAAAATATCCTTTCTCTGCTCTTCATTTTGAGGTCAGTATCTCTGTATCTTCTGCTATTTTCAGTGTGCTGTCGGTTTTTTTGCACAAAGCAGTTGTTTCTTCTCTGCCACATGATAAATAAGCTGCTATAAGCTGTTTTATAAAGAAAATTTGTATTAAGGTGGTATCTTATGTATAATTGTATGAAAAAAGTTAGGAAGACATCAATCTTGGGTGTCTATCATACCAGTGTGACACATCCAAGCTAGGTGCATTGAGAATGATATTGTTCCACTCTTTTCAGATAGATATGCTGAAGATATCTGTGGTAGTTATGAAACATTGTAAACATTAGCTGAATTGTTTCTTAATTTGATTCCGTGAGTTTTTTTCCTCAACATTTTGGATCAAAATCAATGATCCATTTTTCTCTTCTTTGTTTTTTGCTTCTCAATGAAGGATATGGAGTTTGATCCAAAAAGATGAAGATAAAAACTCATAGAGTCAAATCCAGAAACAATTCAAGCTACTAACACGGACTATAGAAATTATATATCTGTGGTTGTAAACATTTTTTTGGGCATTTGAGGGGTTCACCTTTCCATCTGTGACAACATTTATTTGCTCTGTACTTTTTGTTACTTGTTTCCCTATAGGTGTTAACTTTGTATGATAGTTGTTTGAGTACCTACCAAAAAAAATCACTAGCAAAGGTAAAGATAGCTCACTGCCAATAGAGACACCAATCTGGTTTATATGGCTCTCTTACTTGAGAATTCTACGGAGGGGATTGTTTTTTCCATTTATTGTATATGGTTTGAGGTGTGCAACATTACTTCCCTCAGAATTCAAACACTTGGAACTTCATTTTTGAGCATATATGCTGCGTTCACTATCAAGGGAACTCACTCTGTACAGTTTTATTCTATTCTATTATTAGTGTAAAAATTTAATAAACCATATTACTCTACTTGAGAAAAATATATATTTTTTTCTATTTCTTTTTAGTGATTTCATTTCAATACCCTTCCTCAAGGATTGAAATTTTTTGTGTAAATATATAGCAAAATAGGGGTTATCAAAGGTTCCCCACTCCTAAATTAAGGAACTTTTCCCAAACTTCAAAGCTGAAACCATATGCTAATTAAAGTAATATTCTGGATTGCTTGGTTGATTGAAAAGCAATAACCATCGATATTCTTAACCATTTTTCTGATTTTTTCATCTTTTTTAAAGCACATTCTCTCCAAATCGGCCAATTGAAAATGCATTAGGCTAACTGTTACTAAAAATCATATACAGATTTTAGGCATACAGCTGGTACAACAGTTAACAATATCAGTTTAAAACTAGTGAGCTAAAAAGCAGCACAACAGAGAAAATTTATGTAAGTCTAGCCCAATGCATTGACAGGATCCTTTCCTAAGTTCCATGAGCTCCTGCTACGGACATTCCAGCTTAGGTTGCACCTCCAGCCAACTTTTCTTTTGTACGTCAATCCTCTCTGCACATTATCTTGTAAAATCTTCATCCTCAGTGTGGCATTCTTTCACTTCTATAGACCGTTTACTCAACGTTATTTTTGTTTTCATATCATTAATCTTTTCTGAAATTTATTTCAGCATTGGCTTGGCATTGTTACTGCACAAGATGGGGTGTTCGTCCTCCACAATAATTTTTTTTCTTATAAAGTGGTGCAGACTACACAGAAACTGGTTGACTCTGTCCTATCGCAAAATTGCCATATTTATCTACTCTTTGATAATGCTTTGGTCTGCAACTGCCAAGTGAGCATGAGCGATATTTTCCAACATAGAATCCAATAGTTTCCCAAACTAGCTTACTTATCCTACCACACATTCCAACAATAATATATCAGAAACAACCTCAGCCAATTTCTTCATGAAGGTGACTAGAATAAAGGCTCTTTTTTTACATTCCCCGTGTTTCCCAAACCTGCAGAACCAGTAGCATTTTTTGATTAGCTAAACCAGAAAGATCCTTGTCAACTTTAAATGCATTCCTTAGGCTCCTCTTTGATATTTACTTGTTGAGGAAATTTTTAGAGGTTCCTGTGGTGATGTTATGAACATATAAAATAGATTACAAAGAAGGTGAAGAAACAACTTAAGAGTATTGAAAACTGTCTGAGAAGGGATGTGTTTATAATAGTAGGAGGGGTAAAGTGGCCAGGCGTAGTGCTGAAGGACACCTTGTCAGATGGTTCCCTTTGCTGCCTCAAACATTCTCCCCTTATTATGAATGGAGAAATCATTAATCTTCCAAATCAAGTGCCATGATATCTAAAATAACAAATGCTGTTTGGAATTATTACTAGGCAGTGTGGGTATTAATTCCCGTGCAAGTCATATCATAAATAGAGCTTCAATCCCATCTAGTTTCATTTCAGATATCCCATTCATGCAGTCCATTAACAATTGAATGTGCAAAAGGCAAAAGTTTTTTTTATATGCAACTTTTTCCCTATAACTGATAAGATATAACTTGTTGCTTTCTGATTTGAACTGATGAATCTGAACAGAGCACCGCCATGTGGGATCAAACAATTTCAACCTGTTTAGCAGTCGGAGCCACACAATTTTTACTCTGGTATGATCTTTCAAAAGTGCAGTTTGTGCTGTTAAATATCCTTATTTGCATTTAATTTCTGAAATTGATTTTTTTGGTATTCGTATGCATAATATAATCATAATGGTTTCTTGTTATTGAACTTGGACATGTACGAACCTTAGAATAGGCATGATTTTCCTTGTTTTGGTTGATTGAACAAGATGTAAGGGGCAATTTCATGATTAATTCCAACTTCTCGCCTTTGCTGCATAAATTTGTGACCTTCACCAACATATAAGGAGCAAATCACATGGAATAGATTTATTTACCAATACCTTATACCTAATCCTATGTAATATAGATGTTTGCCAACAATTTTACCTTTAGTCGTGCAATTAAAAAAGACAACCAACATTTCTATGCTTTGCCATGCAAACATGGTCTCTTTGTTGGTGCTAATCCTTTGGTGGAGTAGATTAGAGGTCATTGCCACTTATTTGTATTTCTAGATCGGACATTTTGTTGTGTTTTGTCGTCACGATTGTTGCCAATCACGTAAATTACTCATGATTGTCATCTATAAAACCTAGATCATGTGAATACAATCATTTTGTAAGAAATTTTCCTCCTATTGTGTACCTTGACTTTTGCTAGCCATGAAAACCCTTTGCTACATGACCCATTTGATAATGCCACTAATATCTCTTTTTGATCATGTGAATTTATTATTTTTACCATCTTCTCTCACCTTGGTCGTGTGAATAAGCATTCTTTGCCAATGACATTCCTTCAATGACACCTTCTTGAGTTCAATTTTTTTGTTTGATATACCACTTGACTAATCAAGGTGCTTATTTTATGCATTTTGCCATTGCAAAGGTAATAGTTATTGAAAAAAAGTAGATTGATGAATTAGATGTGAAGCACTGGTAAGTTTGGACATATTATACATGAATGGCATTAGTTCTTTAAGCAAGTAAGTGAACTTTGAACAATAGTAGCTTTGCACTATATTGAAATTGACTTTTTTTTTTGAAATTGCTATAGGGTGTCCAATAAAATTAACAAAGCTATATTGATTTGAGATTTCTCTTATTTATAACTTCGTATTGTAATATAAAAAAATTAGAGTTGCCGAATGCTTCCTCTCCCTTGCCAAGAATGTGTATGAGATACAAGTATAATACTCCTAGTTATATAATGGATATTCCATCTATACATATTGATACACAAGCCCTCATTTAGAACATATGCAATATGTTTAGATATGTCACAATATTCTTTTGTGCCTTATGTTTTTAGGGTTATGAGAAATCATAAAAAAATTTCAAAAAAAGAAAAGAAAAGAAATTGTTCAGACACACACACATCTAGACATACACTTAAACTTTATAGCTATACGAGTATAATTTAATAAAATAAATACTATAAACTAAAAATACAAAAGCCAAAATCCCTCATTCAATGGATTAGTGGAATTAACTCTACTTATTATCCTCGTACATGAATCAATTGGATTCCCCCACCGATTGGATTGAGGATGAATTTTGATGGGGCTACATGAAACAATCAAGGATCATTAGGTGTTGGCTGCATTAGGTGTAGACTCATTGGTACAACCTCAAAAAAATGAAAGATGGAACCAACAATGAAGTTGAAGCATAGGCTTACAAGTATGTAAAAAAATGTTTTTTGTTTTGTGCAAGTTTAAGGTGACTCAATGGTGACCATTAACATAGTTCAAAAGTAGGGCTCTCCAAATTGGAAAATTGCTAACATCATGCAGAAATGTTGGCTTATATTGGATGCTTTTGCTAAATTTTCTATACTATTGATAAGAAAGAGGAGTGCATCATTCATAATGACGCGAGGGCTTCGAAATTCTTTGATAACATGTTTAAACTAAATCATATCTAAAGTATCATGTGCTAAGGAAGACAATTATAAATTGCTATGCATCTTACATGGATCAATTGGGTGCAGTAGATGATAGATGTATATATAGATAGCGAATGTATATATCATGCAAAAGTTGACTCAAGCATGCAATGGGATTGCAAATTGGTTTAGTTGCAATCACTTCTATTTGTAATGCACAAGATAATTAATTTAGAGATGGGGAACTTTTTTATTTAAGCTACGCAAATTATCGTGAATAATAGACACTTGCTTGAAAAAGGAGTTCAAGACTTAAGACAAGGACATGATACATGCAATCAAAATGGTGTTGGGCGATGAGTTCATGACAACAATGCATAGATATGGAGTAAACATTGATATGGCTTAAATGTTTGTTGGTATGTTGTTGGATTCTATTGAGTGAAAGGAAATAGTAAGGGCAACTGTGATGTCTCTACCAAATAACTCTTGTGTGGTGGCTTGGAAATCGTTCTTGTAGATGCTATTCCAAGCTTGGGCTTCCCTTTGTCGAATGACACCTTGTGAATAAGTGTTGGGATTGTAATGGGTGTTGGGATCTCCTTCATCATCCCTTCCAATGGTTGTTTAGAGGTGGAATTAAGGAATAAGGTGTGTCTTGCCATTGAATTTTTTAAATGTGATATTGGGGTTTGTTGATGGGGAGGTTTGCATTTCCGTCAACACAAAATAAAATACACAAAGTATATCCTATTCTCTCTTGAATAAGGAAATCTTGTATGCTATTTTAAATGCCCAAACAAGATAACCTCAAGGTTTCTAGTGTTAGGTCTTGACTAAAATTAGGATAACTCAGTGATGATGCGATTTACTGGTAATGAAAAGGGACTTACTCATCTGCCAAGATGGTTTGCATCTGATATGGCAATTTGATTGATGCTTTACTTCTTAAATTGATTAAAATAAAGGGCAAAAGAATAGGGTTTAGAGAATCCAGGGACAATGATGGTAATGGTTGGTGCTATAGGTAGACAGACTTCACATAAAACTGATTCTTGCTTAGCCAGAGGTAAACTCACAACACCACAGAAATAGTGCAATCTCCAAAGGAAAATGAAAAGATTTTCAGACCATGAACATACATTAAGTACCCAATTTTGGTGCAACTTAAATAAAAATTCATAATTGAACTAATAACAATGATGGGCTCAGACTAACCATGCACAAAGATTTACAATCAATAAATCTCTAATGGTATGAACTGGAAATCGATCAAATACCCTCACACTTCACCAATAAAATCACTATACTTAAACTTCTTTGATGAAAGAAACCATGCAAACCAAGAGAGGACAACCAGTAAAACACCATACTTCAATGCTTATTCATTTGCTTCAATTGCTTATACAACAATGTCTGTTCAACATTTCCTATTCTACTCTAATTCTACTTGCTGGCTACTTCTACTTCTAATTTCTAACCTTAACTTCTACATGCTAACTTTCACAATGAGAGAGGCACTGGCCTTTTATAGATTTTACTTTTTGAATTAATGGCCAAGATTTAATCCATTCAATGGCCTAGATCTACCCTCTAGAAACCTTAACAACTTTAGTTAATGATCCCAACAACTTTCAACTGCTTTAAACTACTTTCCAACTACTCTCACTACCAGACAAAATTACAGCTTGGCAAAATAATAGCTTTTGTCACAAAAAGGCAAAATTGGCAACTGGATAAATAACTAACTTTTGGCCTTTCTTGTATTGTATTAAATTGGGTCCAAAAGTTGTCATTTTACAATAAATCATATTCTTGCCATCTCCAGCTATTCCTTCTCTATTTTTGTGTGCTCCTTGTAGCACCTTTGTAGCTCGAAGCTGTTTTCTAGAAATTTGGAAAAGATACCCTCTAGACTATGATAGTGGTGTTTCATCTTCTTACTTTGCCTTTCTTAACAACATATTCTTCATTGGCACAACTCTGTTGATACTTCCATGTGTCTACAAAATTCTTCATTTTTGTGAGCATGCTATCCTTAATCTTCTTCAAAAAGACATCACCTTCAGAATTTTTATCTTATATTTCCTGTTTCCGTCTTGGTAATCTTCTAGCATGCTTGGAAATCATATCTTGAAGTCCTCAAATGATTAGCTCTCTCACGTGATCCATCAACCTTGGTTCCTTTGCCTCCGAGCTTATTTTCTGGAAATTGCTTCATCATGATCATATCTTCAACTTGTGTCCTGGATTTCCTCTTTTGTTGCTCTATTGGTGGTATGGACTTGCAAGGACAAAAAGAGCTTTATTATCTCAAGGGTTTCTAGGGCTAGTATTTCAAATGCCCTTCTTATTCGATTACCATCACACTCATTTCCACTTGAACACACATCATTGTTCACTCCTATTCTTCATATCCATCAAAAGATTCATCAACCCATACAACCTATCCTATCCCACTTTGAGAGAGTAATTTTGACATTTAATCTGTAATGTCCCCGTTTTGGCCCGGAGTTGTTTTTATTTGTTTGTTGGAGAAATAAGGGGAAATTATTTAATTTAATATTATATAAGTTGTCTCATTATATTTATTTAAAAACATACGTGAGACGACTTTATATTTTATTAAATTAATAAAGTGACTAAGTACAAAATTAAAATAATTAATAAGTCCCTTATAAAAAATAATGTAAAATATTATTTTATTAAAAAGAAGCTTCTAGAAGCTGACCGATCCTTGTGAGGAAAAGGATAAAAGGGGGGATGTGGCTCATTAATTGGCATCGGTTATTTGTTATCTCCTCTTGAGTTGATATTTTGGAGCCTAGGGCATCTGCAGATTTGATCATTGGGAATGATACCTCCCTTTGATTTGCATAACTAAGGGGGTGAGAGATCCTCCGAAGGATTGCTTTGGGAGTGAAGGACACCTCAGTCTTTCACATTGGAGCTCACAGAGTTACAGCATTATCCATGGTGAATAATCTGAAGTTACATTTAGACTCATAGTATTTGATGATATTTTGTGCCAGCATTTTGGAAGGAAATAAGACGATTTTGTAGGAGCATTTTTGGGAGTTTTTGGTGGAGTTTGCAAGTGGTTCTATCAGATCTGAGACAAATTGCTTCAGACCTCTAACTGCCACGATTTTTCTCCCTATTCATTGCTAATACATCATATTAATATTTGGAGGGCAGCGCTAGCATCTAGGAGGAAGGATGATTTACATTGGTGCATTTTGGAGAAGTTAAGGTGAAGTTCGAAGCCCATATAATTCTGAAACTAAGTCATATTCCCTGCTCCAAAAACCACAATTTGGTTTATGCATCATCACCAAGGCATTAAACCCTCCTCAAGAGGTCAGCAGAAATATTGGTGAAGAGGGGCGATTCCTTTGAAGAGATTTTGAAGGTGTATTGTGGAGAAATCAGTGACTATTCAGTCCAAGACAAATTCGTAGCAGTCAGCATCATATTCGATTTTGGTTTAGAACTCCCTATATTGGTATCAATCATCATTTTGAGGAGTAGTGCTACATTGGAGAGGTCAAGGCAATCTTTTGGGGGAAAGATCGGAGACTATCAACAGGCTGTAATCATTATCTGACCACTCTACTACAGCAAGGACAAATTCTGAAGACAAGGTTCGATCAGCAGATTGAAGACTCCTTGATCAACGATATTGCTTGCTTCTTCAGTGGCAAGGCTAGGCGAGCTTTGACAGGTTCCTTTAAAACTTCATTACTCCTTGTAATCTCATGTTGTATGCAGACTTTCATGGCTGCCTAATGTTCTCAGAAAATTCTGAGTGTTCATTAATAAGTCGCTATGTTTTTGAACACGTGTGAGCTATGTAATGACACTATTGTCTTATGAAATAAAGGAGTAATTGTGTGCATCTTTTGATCATTGTTACAAAGTTTTGCCAACTGTTTGATATAAATACAGTCAGCTGTAGGTGCATATTTAACATTGTAAATTCATCTCTATGCATTGCTTAAGGATCCAAGTGTCAATTAATGCATTAAAGTGTTGATTCTTAAGCCTTGGGAGCCATCTATAGTCATTTTAATAAGAAAGTATCAGACAGATATTTTAGACCAGCAAGCTGGAAGGCTGTCCGTGAAGTGTTTGACGATATTACTTGTGTCTCATAAGCACATTTTTAGACATACAAGAACAAGGGATATTATAGTGGTATTAGAGCGGTTTCCTGCCATCCTATTGGGGTTTGAATTAAATATCTAGAGAACTCCAGTTGCATCATTTGAGTGACCAGCACACATAAGTTTTAGTTATGGGTTACTACAGTATTGTAGGGAAATCCAGGGAAGAGATTGAACAGGATGCGCTTTGGCCTAAGATTCTAACTGAAGCCCTATTCTTCTATTCTGGTTCTCTATGCTTGGAGGATGCGCTTTGGCCTAGGATTTATACTTCTCTCAATCCTTAGGAGATCGATTTGATACAAGACCACTCCGTCTCCTTTCAAAAGGACAAAATTGCTTCAAAACACTAGCGAAGCTAGCAAAGGAGAGGGGTCCCTGTCAGAGACAGAGTGTGTGTGTGCAACACAACAGGGTTACTTCTACCAAGAAGACCGATTGGAGGTTTTCCATGCTTTAAGAGGATGATGAATATGCTCCATGATGCTTTTGGGTTGGCACTTGGTATTGATGATTACTATTTTGTATTGGTGTTTATATAGCATAGTCCCTAGAAATATTTTAAAAAAGTCCATTTTGTCTTTATTGGCCTTGCTTCTATATTGTAAGTTTTTGTTGTTCACCATTATGAAGGGATTTTTTCTAATTTTTTGCCTTCCTTAGGAGGGGCAGCATGTTGTAATCTCTTTCAAGATTTAATTCAAAGGGAGTGATCCCCGTGATCACAATTTAGCAACTAAAAATATATTTAATGTTATGCGTTCACTTTAGATCTATAAATATGTGTATTCATATAATTTCCATATCTAGCCATTTCCGTATTAAGTGGTCTTGAAAATTTGCCAAATCTAATCTGTATCCGATACTATAATCATTTCTACACAACATTGGTGAAATGTTAGTGCTTCAAGGAAATAGACATTTATGTTCTGACTTGGGGAAATCAAAGTTCTAGTTATGTTTTCAGTTGCCTAATATGAGATGCAATCTTTATCTCGTGCTATCCATTTTATTATTATTTAAGTTGGCACTTTCAGGTTTTAGAAAATTGTAGTTTTGTGGGGCATGGGTAGATGGGAGGTGGTGGTGTCTTCATTGCTTGTTTATGGTTTAATGTTGTTGTTACTTTTTATTGATAATTGAACTGTAAGTAACTAGATAAAATACAAGTACAATAAAAAAAATACTCTTTTTTATGTTTTCATCATCTATCATGTACATTAACATTTGTTGCTGATCATTCTTAGATATAGGCATTAACAAGCTACATGTTTTGTATGCTTTTGTATCTATGATATATTTACATGTTCGTTGTCATGTATTTGAAATGCTGTCATCTCTTTTTATGCAATTCATGTGAGATCTATTTATTGACTTGTTATTTCAGACAGTTGAAAGCAGTGCGCATGGTAGTGGTTATGATGAAGTCACATTATCTCAACTTGTAAGATCATATTTTTGTACTAAATGGCCTTTTATAAAATAATTTCTGTCTTGCATTCAACATTTTGGTATTTATATCTTGAACATTTGAAATATATAACAATCCTGGTTCTCTTGCATGGTACAGAATTTAATTGATTTAGCAGGATCTGAAAGCTCAAAGACAGAGACAACTGGTCTGAGGAGGAAGGAAGGTTCTTACATCAATAAAAGTCTGCTAACTCTTGGAACGGTATATGTGCTACTTTTTGAAGAACACTTTTATTATGGTTATTATGCATAAGAAGATCACAATAACTTACATCTTATGGATAAGTCAATTAAAATCATGCTTAGTTAGTTCATTCAATTTCTAGAATGATGCGTTATATTTCGGTTTATTTTTGTGGAAGTCCTTCTAAGCCTTGCAAGGTAGAAATTTTAAAAGTAGAAAATGTACATATAAGTCATTGTGCCATGAGGTGAGGTCTATAGAGAATTTCTCAAATGTCTCAAATTAGAGGGCAACAGAAAATGAAATGCTTCTTATAATGCACATTGGAGCAGCATATGCTATTGTGGGGTGAGAAGTGAGGAGTGATTCCTTGGATGAAGGGCCTTGGAAATAATCCACAAGATTATATGGATGACATATGGAGAGTCAATAGATAAGCTAGTCCAGAATAAATTGCTGTATTTTGTGGCAAATAGGCAATTTATTCTCGGGATGTCTGCAATGGTGTACAAGAAAAAATAACGGGCAGATTTTTTTCTAGAACAGGTCCATGTAATCTGGAGATAAGGTCAACATGTATCATTTTAAATGGCCTTGTAATTTGTTTTCAATATTTTCTTGGAAAGATCAGGAACATCTTGCGATAATATATCTTGAATGGTGGACAGTCAACTGGCTAATGTTGAGACAAAAGCTTGAAATATGAATCTACTCATGTTTTAAGATTGTTGAATGTGATTATTGAAATGTTACACATCAATTTCTTGTGACATGATGTTATCCTAATTTTCTGTGACTGTATCCATTCAATTTGTGTAAGCAAATTTTATTGTAGTAATAAAATTAAATTCTATTAATATTTTTAGTGGGCATTAGAAAGTTTCAATTTCATGCGTTGACTAGATTCATGAAATATGATATATCAAGTTTCTTATGCACTTATCTTGTTGAAAACTGGATATGTGATATGTTATGCAGGTAATTGGAAAACTGAGTGAAGGAAAGGCTTCACATGTACCTTACCGTGATTCTAAACTAACTCGACTTTTGCAGTCTTCATTGAGTGGGCATGGGCATGTATCGGTATGTGTGCCTTTCCCATTATGTCATTAGCAGCCATTTTATTCAAATCATAGGCATGCTTGAAAAGCTGTCCAATTTCAGTTTTTGAACCATGCTTTCCATGTTACAAAATCAGATCTACATCACTTTGGCATGTGTAGAGGATACTTCTTTTTTTTTGGTTTCTTGTAATGCACACCTTGAGCTGTGTTATCGTGTTTTACTGCCAAATCACTCTTAAAATATCTCCAAAGGGAAATGAAGTGGATATTATATGCTTTAAGGGAAAAAAGTTGGTTTTTTTAAGTGCATACATACAAAAGCTGTTTGTACATACTACATTCTTTTGCAGTATAGTTCTTGGTTTCTTAAATAGGCACTGGTGTGACTGACCTATTCAGTTAATGTATGGAAAAACTGATGTTTACAGCTTATATGTACAATCACACCAGCATCCAGTAATATGGAGGAGACCCACAACACCTTAAAGTTTGCACAGAGAGCCAAACGAGTTGAAATTCGTGCTGCACCAAATAAGGTTTGTATTTCTATTACTTATAGAGTTAAGTAGAAAAATGACAAGCATAGGTACTAGATTAACATCTAAGATTTTGGAAATTCTTGTACTTTTATATTTCTTTTGTGGATAAAGCTGAGAGTTTCCTTGCCTGTGAAGATCATTGATGAAAAGTCATTGATAAAAAAGTACCAAAAGGAAATTTCGAGTCTGAAGAATGAACTTGATCAATTAAGGAGGGGTATTATTGTGACAACTAGCCAGGAGGAGCTTATGACATTAAGGCAACAGGTCCTTTCCTCTGTCTCACATTTCCCTCTATATCGGGATGTCTTGTGCATTGCATTTTTGTGTTATATTTCTGTGATCCAATTTTTTTTTTTTATGGTAATCAATGATTATGAATTGTGTTTCCGATTTTTTCTTTATAATTTATATGCTGGAAGTTCTTATCCATGAGAGGGGAAACCAAACTTAAATAATGAAATAATTTGGAAGACCATGGATTTTTTCATTGTGACTATATATTTACCGGTAAATATATACTATTGGTAATGAGTCTGAAAGTTGAAAACTGTGAACAGCTTGAAGCTGGTCAAGTCAAAATGCAGTCAAGGCTAGAAGAAGAGGAGCAAGCTAAGGCAGCACTTATGAGTAGAATCCAGAGACTGACCAAGCTGATCTTAGTATCTACAAAGAATGCAATTCCTACAAATCTTTCAGACATCCCTGGTCATCAGCGCAGGCATTCTTTTGGTGAAGATGATGTAATTACAATTTATTCAAGCCCTGCAAATTTTAGATGCTTCAACTGATGCGATAAGTCAAATTTCTGACAAAGCTATGCTTGTATTTTTATAGATTAGTTGTTCGAAGGGAACAATTTGCAGATTTCAATATAAAAAATGTACATTTAACTCATGTGCGTGAATTGTAGAAATGCATATGTGTACATTGTTTTTCTGGTCGAAGTAGTTTACAGATTTGCAACATACATATCTCTGTGATGACAATGAGTGATAAAGGACATTATAAAATAAGTTAGAAAGGAAGAAATATTCCATTGTATTGGGAAGATAATTTGAATTGTACTGTTCATGAAAATTATTATTAATGTTGTTCATTAAAGATTAGTCCATCCTCTTGTTGATTCTAACAATATATATTCTATATGATTAACAACTGATTGGAAGGGAAATTTACAAGTGACTCGTTGAGCTCAGAAGAAAGTAGCAAATATTAGGAACTTAGATTTTAGTGGAGTTCTAGTAACTGTGCTAAGTGAATGCTCAGGTAGGGCATGTTGTTTTATGGTAAAAAATATGAACAAAAACTACATTTCCTTGATTAAAATATTCTCACAGATCATTGCATTTAGGTTCAGTGGAATTATAACTATTTTAGCAAAAGCCATGACATGGAAGGAAACAAAATGCTACTAAAGCACTGTCTCTCTGTGGCAATGGGTTTACTCCATAAGGTTTTGCTATAGTATTGTTTTTATAATCTTTGGTGGCATGCTTTGATCTTCCCAAGCTTCATGATTCATATCTTCACTGCGCCCTTCCTTACTTGGCTAAACTCACTTAGATGCTGTGGTTTAGGGGGTTTAATTATTTTCAGTTTACCATTCTTCTGCTTGTTCTCCTCTATTGTAACTTTCGGGTCACATTGATCTACTTTAATCATTTGTAAACATTAATATATTTTTTCTTTCTCAGAAGCTAGATCCACTACTGGAAAGTTCAGCAGCATGTCCTGAGAATGAGACCTCTTCAAATGGATCTGCTGCTTCTGCTAATTCAACAATTCCATTGGACCTGGCAACTGAAATAAAATCTGGGAGTCGAAAGTCATTAAACAAAAGAGGCGATGAACAGTTTCCCTCAATTGACACATTTGCAGACTCCACACAAGCTGGTGATCTTTTCAGTGGGACTGTACGCGGACGAAAGCCTCCTCCTGTAAGTAATCCACATATGTTTTAACCTTTAAATAGGGGATTTAACTGGTGCAACTTTTTATTTTTAAACTGGAGTAAATCCTGGTCTTTCTTTATTGATGAAGTAGCATAAACATGAAGCTTATCTTCTTGGTGTTTCTCATTCGAAATAAATTAATGTAAGCACTGTGCCTAAAGAATATTTGATTCATTCTTATTTGGATAGTTTAACTTGTTTTGTTAGTCATTTGTAATATTATCATCACATTTGGATTTATTGTTCTAGCCATATATGTTATTATCTGAATTGATTTCCTTTGGTACTATGCAGGAACTATTTTACCTATTAGATTATATACCAGAATGTATTGAAATTGTAATATATCTTTGCAAGAATAAATGTGTTTCCTGACATCTTTGTATAGAGGCATTTACTGAAGTGAATGTATGCTTATATAGAGTTATATTTTGATTGTTTTTTCTTTTTCATGTAATTTTTTTTTTGATTAGCTGTACTTCAACTTGAAGGTTTTCAAGTTGTAAATGTGTTGCATTAGTAGATGTGTTTGCTAAGACAAATTTACTCAAATTTCCATCAAGCACATTAATATCTTGCCTGTTTGAGTGTAGACTGGTACAACCATGGTGGATCAAATGGATCTTCTCACAGAGCAAGTAAAGATGCTGGCTGGTGAGGTTGCTTTTGGTACAAGTTCACTCAAACGTCTCTCTGAACAAGCTGCAAACAATCCAGAGGACAACAAACTTCAAGTATGCTTCTGTTGTTGTTGTTGTTCAAATTCAAGTCCATACTACTGCAGTTTTTCTGTGCAGTTTGTAAAAGGTTTTAATATTTTGTACCTACACACTAATTGTTCATTTGTTATATAAGGCACAAATGCAAAAATTGGAAAACGAGATTGAAGAAAAGAAACTACAAATGAAAATATTGGAGCAGCGAATAACGGGAAGCAGCATAGCAGCAGCAAATAATGCATCACCAATGGAAATGCAACAAGTAATCCTTTTTACTGTTTTTCAGCATTTGTAGGCATGTTTTGTATACCTATTTACCACAGCATTCCTACATATACCCTTCTATTTGGTTGATCTTTATTAACAATTCCTGTAAAATTTTTGGTATGCAGACAATAGCAAAGTTAATGAGCCAGTACAACGAAAAAGCATTTGAGTTAGAGGTAAATCAAACATCTGAATTTTTATAGTATCAACCTGATATATGCTAGTCTCTGCTTCCATGTATATGGTATGCTGGAAAATTTTTGTGTCATTCAAAATACAAATCTACTATTTTGAGTTCATTCCAAGTTATTCCTTTCTAACATATTACTGTGAACGTTTACACCAAAATATCTTGATTTAGCTGTATAAGTCTTTTTCTTTCTTTATAAAAAGGAAGCTTTAATCCATGCTGAGGGTACACATGGGTGCAGATAAAGTCTGCTGACAACCGTATACTCCAGGAACAGCTGCAAGTGAAGGTTTGAATCTTAATTCTCATTTCTATTTCTATGTAATACACTTGTATAGATGGAAAATTGCATTAAACATTCTAAAGTTTTACATAGCTTTTTATTCAAGAAGACTTTGCATGATATCCTCATTCTCGAATCTACTTAGTTGCTGTTCATTCTCAATTTAATCTATTCTAGTGCCATATGTTATTGAAGGATATCTGTTCAATATATTCTCACTGTAAATTCTCAAGTTTTGTACTAATCTTATTTGGTCTTTTTTGTTATATCATGCTCTGGGTAACCTCTCCATGCTGCAGGAGTCTGAAAACAAGGCCCTGCAAGAGGCTAATCTTTTACTGCGCCAACAATCCACATCAGCTGCAAAGAAGTCAAGCCAGAGTGATAATGGATTTATTGACGAGTCAACAGACAGGTATACTAGTGGAGAAATGGCTACAGACAAGAACAGGAAGACAGAAAATGATGAAGAGCTGCAGGGGCAGATTCTCCTTCAGGTTGTAGTTCTGCCAGCTCTTGATGTACTATGTTGTTTTAGGATAATGTCTCTGATTTCAGGAATGAATAGAGAAAGGCGTTATCATTTGAGTTACAAAGTTCAATACTTTCAACCAAGTTCACAGATGTTTGGTAACCAAAAGAATTGCATAAATACTTATGAGCTTTAAGGAAGGCCAATTGCTGGAGCTAGTCAAATCTCAGGCTTATGTATGTTCATCTGATTAATAATGAATGGCATAGATGGCTTTAAAGTATAGTGACTTAATTGGAGTGCTCGTAAGTGTTAACCAACATGATAGGATGTTAGGAAAATCTGCTACAATAAGTAGTCCACCTTGGCTGAAAGACCTATATCTACTTGTAAAACCTAATTTCACAATCAGCCCACTTAGCGGGAAAGCTGGTATTTTAGATCCTATTGAATAGTGTTTTGAAGCATATCCCTCATGCAATGTAGG
Source organism: Cryptomeria japonica (assembly GCF_030272615.1). Classification (NCBI taxonomy): domain Eukaryota; kingdom Viridiplantae; phylum Streptophyta; class Pinopsida; order Cupressales; family Cupressaceae; genus Cryptomeria; species Cryptomeria japonica. The sequence continues at coordinate 204,904,596 of NC_081405.1, read as the reverse complement.
ATAGAGGATTTATGGCATGTCGTGCAGGTATTCCTCTTTTGGGTGAGAACAATTGCTATATGAGAGTTCAGCATGATTTCAAAAGATTTAATTGGAGGTCCATTCAAAGACATTGCAATTATATACCAATGCATACAGACTATACTGCCAATACAAGGATTTAAAGACCATATAACCACTAAAACACAGTTAGACAACAATTTTAAGCCACGGTACTATCCATTTATGCTTGAAACCCACTACAAAGGTTATCTATGCACAATTTGTTAATGGGCATGCTTGATTCTTGTCCGTTAATTCTTCCATCATTAAGATCACAACTAGATATATTATGATCCATTCCAAAAAGCCTTTTGCATTGCATGTTCTTCAAGTTCAGACCTATTGACAAGGCTTGCATGATGGTGTTGCCCAGGCCTTTGCCTTCCTGATGCAGAAGTGTATTTTAATTCTGACAAGTATAGCAGGTATCACAAGCTCATTGTAGTCTGTATTCTAGAATGGAATGACCAACTTCTTCCACATGGAATTGATACTTCGTGTTTATATTTTGATATTTTGAATTTGATCTGATGAGACTCAAGGCTCAAGTGTAACTCTGTATTTGTTCCTGATCAATTAGAGAGGGCACATAAAGGTTGGGGGTGAAGTGTGTTCTGTTAGGCCTCTTAAGCATTATTATTATACTACATAAATATGTTTTCTTTGTTGATACGTTTTAGTTGCTCTTACTTTATGATGTTTTGCTACATATTTTTTTGTACAGTTGAGGTTTCAGTTAATGAGTATATGGAAGTAGCTCTGTGACTTTCTTTCATATTATATTGTTCCATTTCCTCATTCCTATTTCTGTTTTTCAAAGTCAGCTGAAAGACACATCATATACACTCACAATATAATACTTAATTAAGCTTGGAATTTTCTGTTACAAATACTTCCAATTGTGCTTCATACAAGTTTTGGCAGATGGACTGAATTTAAGTATTTCCCAATAATAATATAATTCATTTTTCAATGTTCTTTCCTTTTATGGTGGGTCTATTTTCTTGCATTTTTATATCTTCTTTAGGATACAAACATGAGCTTATAATTTTCTAGCCAATTTGCAGGAATTGTTAATTTGGACTAACCCTGCAGAAACAACTAATCTTTTGCTTTTCTGCAGTACAGGCAGCAGAAATTGATAAATTGATGCAAGAGAATGTTAGGTTAAATGAAGAAAATGGTGGCCTGCAAATTCAAAGTCAGAAATTGGCTGAAGAATCATCATATGCAAAAGAGCTGGCCTCAGCTGCAGCAGTTGAGCTTAAGAATTTGGCAGAGGAAGTTACCAAGCTTTCTTTCCAAAATGCAAAATTGTCAAAAGAACTGGTGACAGCCCAAGAAACACTATCTGTTAGGGGCTCAGTAAAACAGGGTCTTAGCAATGGTCAGCGTAAGGGTTCTGATGCCAGGATTAGGAAAGCACGTTTTGGAAATAGAACATATGAGGCTGGCCATGGGGCCTATGATGATGTAGATTCATGGAGTCTTGATCTAGAGGGTATGAAGAGAGAGTTACATGCAAGAAAAGAGAGGGAAGCTGCTCTTGAGGCTGCTTTAGCTGAAAAAGATCTCATTGAAACAGAGTATCAGAAGAAGGTTGATGAAGCAAAGAGGAGAGAGACAGATTTGGAGAATGACTTAGCTGGCATGTGGGTTCTTGTTGCGAAATTGAAGAAGGAGGTAGTAAGAAATGCTGAGACTAGAATTGTCGATGATATTGATCATGGTAGAAACAGTATTGGTAACGCAGATGGCTTAAAAGTTCAAGAAGATGATATTAAAGTGGATGAGCAGAAAGACACAGATACGTTAGAATGTTTAAAGGCTTCTCTTGAAGCTGAAAAGAAACGAGGCGTGGAAATGACATCACTAATTGCTCAGCTGAAGGTAATCCATTCAGAACAGCTTGGAGTCCTAGAAACTCTTAGAGGTGTTTGTAATAAATATGAGAATATAATATTATAATGTGGGTCATATCTTTAAGCTCTTTTTGATAGAACATGTAGTTGACAGTGTGTTTGTGTGTATACATTTTGTACTCGTGTGCATGACTGGATTGAATGACAAGGTGCAAATCTTTCAACTTCAAAGCTGCTTTTGGAGTTGCTTGAGAATGTATATTAATTTCATGCTATTTTTGAATCAATCAAATCAGTTAAATCATTATAATAATGTTTCTTTTTTGACTTTCTTTTTTGACATCAAAATATTCAGTTCTTTCTTGCTGTCAAGTATGACATAAATTTTATTTTATTGCAGAGTGAGGACCTGGACGGGCTAGAACTTTCCGCTTTAGAAAATCTTCAAAGTCTTCATGTTGAGGCATTGACCAAGCTTTGTGAAGCTAAGGTCTCTTTCCTGTTTTTATAATTGATCTTTTTGTACTTTGGAAGTAGATGTTAGATGCTTGCTTTTAAAAACAAAAATTCATCTTTCTGCGTGCGTCTATACTAGACCAATGTGTGCTAACTGCTAACCCTTAAGCATTTTCTCTAGGTTATTTAGAATGTTATGTGATCTTATCGTTAAACAATGGCCTCTTTCTTGAACAATATGTTCACAAACTTTTTTCTAAGCAGTGTGCACTAAATCAGTTGATTCCTCATAAAGATGCTAGATCAAAACCCATGAGCTTTTTTATGAAGAAAAACGACCACAGTTTTTCAAAAGTTCTTACAAATGTTGAATAATGCTGTGCGATAAATAATGGTGGATTAAAAACCGAGTCTGTGGGTTCATCTATATGTTGTGTGAATCATTTTGAATATTTAGTCTGATGATATTAAACCGAGTCTCTGTTCCAGTTATACCTCATCAAAAATTGAAAGTACCATGTTTGAACCATGTCTTCAAAGTAAGTAAATATGGGTTGAATTTCCTCTATAAAACTGAATGGACCTATCAATGTTTTGAAACCAATCTCAGAATTTTGTCTTTTTTAGTCGATAGTTCCATAGAATTGCTTAAGTGGAAAGAATTCACCGCCTATCACACCTTGTTCCAGAAATGAATAGCAATTTTATGATGACCCATATGAAAAATTTTCATCAATGTCTAGCTCATTTTTCTAAGCACATGGTTCAGAGTTCTCTGTTTTATAACAGTGAGAGAATATTGAATGTTTTCTCCAAAGTGTGACTTGGATCCCTGCATATTGTCAAAACTGTCAGGCTCGGATGCAGGAGAAGCTAGAGAAGGGAAAAGAGCGTGAGTCAAGTGGTTGCAATGGTACAAATGATGAGGAAAGTAATGCACATGTTTGTAAAGTTTGTTTTGAAGCTGCAGCAGAAGCTGTTCTCATTCCTTGCCGACATTTCTGCTGTGAGTGAAGCAAGAATTCATTCCAACACAACCATATTTCATTGCAAATGATCATGTCATATTTTTTTGGTAATGAATTGATATGGTTTGGATTATGGGCTGACTCAATTTAAATGAGCACAATGTTGTTGTCTTATTCATATTTGCATGCTCCTTTTCTGAATTACCTTCGTATTTTTTTGGCAGTATGTAAGACTTGTGCAGTAGCTTGTACAGAGTGCCCTCTATGCAGAACTAAGATTACAGACAGAATAATTACGTTTACCTCCTAGTTATAAAGAGACAGCACAAAAGCTCAGGTATTGCATGGTTCAGGGTTGGAGAAAAATTTCTTTGGCGTTTTTTTTAGTATTTTCCATCTGCTTTTGTTCATTTTTCCTGCCCATTTGCCTGTATTAGAGTCCTCTTTGGTCACACAATATTTGCATACCTATGCATATAATTGTTCAATTTGTAATTGTTAATTGTCCAGGAAATAATCTTTGCACATTGATTCATTGAGGAGTCTGCAACTGTGATAAATGAATTTCTTATTAATCCTATGTAGATGTACAAAGGCTATCAATTGTGTTATATAAGTTATAATCTCTATACATCTTTCAAAGGGCCTTTCTGAGCTCTTATTTCACCCCTTCATTATTGGATGGAGGCACTCTTTTAGGCTTTGTTGCATACCATTTGAGATTTAGAATGTAGGCAACCATACAAAGTGGAGTGTTCATAGTGTTCCACTACTGTCATAATGGACCTGAATCCCAAATTAGGCCCCTACTAATGGTGAATTCTGCCCTCATTGCTGTTTCCTTATTGCACAAATGACATAATCATGCTCTATTCCTCGTAATTTTTTTTCTTGCCTTTGTCTATGGCTGTTACAAATTGTAAAAGAGGTTTTGTTGAATTATTTCGGCTTTCTGTATAAGGTTTGAGGAGTTTAGAAGGGCGTTCAAATTAGTTATTTGAAGTAATAGTCCCTGCAACACTTATGCTCAAAAAAGAACGCCCAACATCACTTCTACCACTATGGACTCTTTGGTGAATTTGAATTTTTTTTGTCCTCATTGCTGTTTTCTTTGTTGAAAATTAATGACAACTGCAAGTGCAAACATAGAACAAAAAGTTAACAAACAAAAATTCTCTAATTGTTTGAACTTCGACAGAAACAAAATAAAATGCAAAAGTATTTTTGAAAATGAACAATAGATGGTGAACTTACCTCAAATGATGTAGATTTGGTACTCTTTTGCCCTCTTCTCACTGTTGTTCTCTTCTCTTTTCACAGCTGTTCTCTTTCTTTGTTTTTCTCTCTACAAGTTGGGAAATGGCAAATTAAGTTTCTATTTTGTTTTGAGTTGTTTGTATTTCAATTTTAGGTTTAGGTTT
>NC_081405.1:202717847-202756847 GCF_030272615.1 Cryptomeria japonica | reverse complement strand
GATAAATGGCATAGGCTTTTTTCTTCTTTTAAAGAAGGATGAATAGGAGAATGTCTACTAGTATTAAAGATAGGAGATGTCGAGCACTTTCCTTTGTAAGATGTAGGATGCAAAACCACAACATATAGAGTAAGAATAAGAGGTGTAGGAAGGAGATTGGGTCCGTCATGAGGAGGAGGAATAGGTATAGGATCTCTAGGATTACTCATAGATAATATCATATATCATTCTTCCACTTATGATAAGATTGAAAAAGAGAATCACTTCTAGGTTTAAGAGGTTTAAATTGTTTAGACCAAAAGTAATCAAGATTAACATCTCAATGCCTCACCATGGGTTGATACATGCTATGATTTATAATAATGATTTTATCATTATGAGGGAATTTTAGACACTTATGAATGGTAGAAGGGATCTCTTTCATGGAAGAGGTAAGGATGTCCCAACTTAAGATGAAATTGATTTGATGTAGGAATGATAGCAAAAATGACATTTAAGCACTTAGGGACAACCTCAACAGGAAGAGAAATAGAACCAATAGCAGAAAAAGAGAAACCATCAAAGATATTAACCACAAGATTAGATTTATCATATGTTACTTGATGCAATTGTAAAGTATAAATATATTCTTCAGTTATAGCATTTACCATTGATGCTAGATCAATTAGCACTCCTCATGAGAGTATGTCTTTGATCTTCACAATGATATATAGCAGGCCATCAAGTGCTTCAATAGTTTCACTAGGATCAAAGGTAATGTATAGGTACTTAGGAGGTGCAGGTTTATCAATAAGATTCTCTAGATTGTTAGAATCAAGGCCAAGTTCATAGGGATAAAATGCAAGATGTTCACACTCAACCACATTAGTAGAATTGGAATGCAAAGGATTAGTAAAGATTTGGAGGTGTTGATTTGGATGAGCTATAGAATTTTTTGCTTTGTCATTCTCACCAACTACAGATATGATATTATTTTTAATAAGGTCTTGAATTTTACTCCTTAAGGAATAACACTTTTTAGTGTCATGACCAAGTTGACGATGATATTGGCAAAAAAAATTATAATCATAATAAGGTAGAAAATGTTTGGATGTGTCAATTGGTTTGATGGGAGGAAGTGTTAACACATTTTTTTGTAATAATTGTGTCATGATACTATGCAATGATTCAGAAAGAGGAGTAAATTCTTTCCTAAAATACTTTGATAAAGGAGGCACACCTTTTTTGCAGCTACTACTTGGGTATTGATGTTGTTGTAATGTCCTAAATTGTACCCCCTTACAATTTTGACTACATTTGGGGTCCTCACCTTATTGTTTGCATCCCTATGGTGGATGAGGACCTGATTCTCCTCATATCATGCAAATTTGACTTCATATTGACCTTGTGCATCATTTAAAACCTTTGTCTCAGCCCCTAAATTGGGTAGGACCAAGGCATGGCACCTTGCTTCCTAACAGGACTAGTAAGCCATGCCTTGGTCCTCTGAATTAGGGCCTTGTTTTGGGCCCCTTGGCTATTTTAAAAATTGAGCAGGAAACCCAGCCCCGTGTCGGCTCATGTCAGAAAATTAATCTATTTTTTGACTGGCAATTATAAAATGAGGCTTTTCCCTTTCATTCAAGTAGACACACACATGAAATTCAATTTGACATCAAGAAATAAAGCATTTAAGTAAAGAAAGGAAGCAATCAGTCTTCCTTCAAGCATTGGAGTAGAAATAAGGTAAATATTCAAGCATTGGAGTTGACATTCATGTTCCATGTTGTTGAAGACATCATAAAACCCTAATTCCATAGAGAGACAAACAAAATGTCACAAGGAGGCATATCATTTTTGTTTTTAGTCATTATTCAGTATCTCCCTCAAAAGGAGAATATTTTCATTACTACAATTCAATTACCTTTCATTTCTATTTCATGGTTAATTCAAAAATTGGGGTTTGAATTAGGTAAACCCCTATTCCCAACCTATTTCCCCTTCTTTTTGTGTGCAAGAAAGAGGTACAAAGATTCAATCTTTAAAAGAAACATTATTTACAGTGACGAATTGATCCCCCATTGAAGTGCGCAAAGTTTGGAGGACTAGGGTGAGCGGCACCATAGTCTCGACATTTTAGGAGCTCTTTCTTGGACCAGGTCTAAGTCTAGTTACATTGCTCAGATCCAAGTTTGTGGCTCAATCTGACAACTATAGCTTACTCTTTAAGCATTTTTGCTTCAATTTCCAACACTTTTAACATAAGTTTAACAATTCAACTTACAAAAGAGGGTTTATTAATTCACATCATCAAAAACCCCAATCCAATTAAGATTCTTAGTCCTAATCCTTGTTGGTTTGTGACTAGATCTATTGTATTGAAACCCTCTTTTGAATGTAATGGTCTTAAGTTAGGAAATTAGTGATCTATCCCTTCTATGCTGGAAACCCTAATTTTTCACCATTAGAGTTGTCATTGAACATATGAATCCTTTATTCCGTTTAAAATTCACAAAATATTCTTGATTATTTTCACTTTTATCAACCAAAGCCATTGAAGAAGATTGTTCAAATTGACTCACTTGAAGTTGATAGTTATGAATGATTGCACACAATTGTGTAAATAAAGCAAACTCAGAGAAGAGAAGCTTATCCCTAATGTATTTTTGCATATTAGAAATAAAAGTTATTTGAACATCTTGATTAGGCATAGGATAAGAAATTTGAGAATACAAATGTGTATATTTAACAATAAAATCAGTCACTTTTTCTTTAACACCTTACTTACAATGAATCAAATAGGTCAAAGTAATCTTAGGACCAATATTATTGTGAAATTGTTGAATGAAAGAATTATCCAATTGTTGAAATAATGTAATAGAATAAGGAAGAAAATAACAATACCATTGCAAAGCGTTATCCCCAAATGTTCTAGTAAACAATTTAGTCAAAAGTCTTTGATCATGAGGAAAATCACTACACAAAATTTGAAATGTTCTCATATGAGTCAAGGGACCACCTTTTCTATTATAAAGCTCTAATTGAGGTAATTTCACATGTTTAAGGTGTAGAACATGAATAATCTCATTAGATAATGGGCTCGCTACATCAAATGTAGGCACGTTAAACTTTGATTGGTTCATGGAAGTTATTCGTTGTTGTAAGCATGAGGAAGTTTGAGCTAGGCTATTGATGTTTTCTTTGGTTGATGGATTAAAATTGGAAATTTTGGATTGGGATGGAGGAGTAACATTGTTGAATGAAGGTGAATGTTGAGAATAAGGAGGTGGAACACTATGATAGGTAGGTATGGGAGATTATTGGGTCATAACTAAAATATTCATGAAATGAGGTATAAAGGAGTTTTGATTAATGATATTTACCCCTTGACTAACATGTGTAGGGTTAAAATTTTGTGTGGAAGTAGCCATGATGTTAGATGTGAAAGTAGGCACACTAGGCATAGATGTAGCCATAGGGATAGAGTGATTAACTTCACTAGGTGCTTGAGTATAACCAAGGACTTTAGCACAACTTTTCATAGGCATGATATTAGTGTCAACAATATGAGAAAGGGCACACAACAAATCAACACTAGCTTTATCACTTTGAACCATTCTCTTTAATCCTTCAATCAATGGGATAACCTCAATTTTTGGGTATTGTTGAATCATCAATTGTTAAATATTTTCAGAGTCATTATCAATCTTCTCCATTTGGTCAATAAAAACCCTAGTTAGTGATTCACCCTCATCATGAATTAGGTAAAGAATGGGGATAAACAACACCAATTGTTTGAATAGAAGAACCACCCACATTATCATGAAACAAGTACTCTAAATTAGGCTCCATATCCTTTGTAATTAAACATTGGGAAACCTTAATTATACAACTTATTCTTATGGGAATATTATAGGTAGGACTAATAGTAGTAAAAATCATGTACAAAGAAGGGAAATTTGAATTTGAATTTGAAAATTATGATTAAGAAATACAAAGTTTTTTGAAAATCATTAATTAACCAGTTTATTAAGCCACTTTATTTGTGAATTTGGAAAATAAATGAATATATATCATAGCATAGCATATAAAGATCACATCTAAAAATTAATTTGAAAAATTATGGAACCCACAAGATAAATTCAGAATTATAAATTAGGTTTTTTATAAATTCAACCACTAAATTTATATAATTCAAATTGAAAATGACATCTATGGGGGAAAATTTGAATTTCAAATTGAATGAATAATCAAATTTGAAATAAATCCGAATCAGACAACCCACAAGCTTAATTTTTTAATTAAAAATTAGAGATTTTATAAATTTAACGTCTAAGTTTTTTAAATTCAATGAAAAATTAAACTTGAAAATGTAAATTTGAATTTTAAATGCACAAACATTCAGATTTAAGAGCATAAATTAGAAAATGAAAGTGTAAGATGCCAGGTTCACAAAAATGTAAAGGGTGAAAAATAATAGGGTTTCCACCATTACATGCATATGTGCTCTTGATAGTTATATGACTCTTCAATTTTTTGGTCATCATATGTGCTCTCACTATCATTAATGTATTTATAAGAGAAATAGAAGGACTCGTCACATAAAGTGTTTTCTAAATGGCAGCCATCCTATGTCATGTCATCACACAACTGATTTAGAAAGGCTTTGAACCTATTTCTAGGTGCATGTGCACATTCTATCTGTTGTCCACTCTCTATCCTAAAGATCTGAAATTTGTTCACTACTGAGCATACAATCTTCCTTTTGATATTGCATGATGTTTATTTCCACACAGGTCTCATCAACAATGGATTCTTCTTCAATCTGATCCAAAGACAACATCATTAATATTCGACCATTGAGAATCCATAAGACCCGCAACATTCTTTTGTGCTAGTTCACACAAGTGCATCGAGAAAGTTTCTCCTTCCATACACCATTTGATTTTCTCATAAACCACACCCAAACTAGCCATGTAATCCACAAGTTGGTTACCTTCTCAAAATACATGCATTATTCGGACTTCATCCAGCTTGGTAATCATGTCAAGGTAATCTCGAATTAAGTGTTTAATTGTCCAACTAGGAGTCATATGTTTAATCACACAAATAATATTCAGGGAGTCATTTTCAAGCCAAACCTTTCTATGACCTTCCTGGAAAGCAAGTTGAAGCCCAAGGTAAGCTTCATTTGCCTCAGGAAATTTGACCTTTCCAAGATATGTTGAAGATTTATGTTTTTATAATAAATTTAAAATTTATCACTATATTATTTTATTTGTGACCTTGTTATTTCAGTGCAAATTGAAAGACCTCAACAATACTCAACGCATGATTTTCATTAAAAAGTTTCTCCTTGTTCTTCATGCTCAATCATTGCAATGGCAAAGAGATATCAATTGCATCTAATACCATGTTAAAAAAAGTAGAGAAATTAAAATTAAAATTGTAGAGTACACCATGATTGCACAAAAACATAAATTGATATATTTAATTTCATCAGATAATGATTCAATAAAAATCCTAAATTTTAAAGCCTTATTTTTCTAAGTAGTAAACTACCTACATGAAATACCAATATAATTTACTTATGAATTTAAACTAATCAATGATGTAATACTTTCCAAAATTGATGCTATTGTATTCCTTCATTATATATCTATTTCCTAAATTCATAACACAGTTTAAAATTATTTTTGTAATGAGGTTTCTAGAATATGTTTGATAGAGAAACATTAAATTCTAGTACACCTTGTCAATAATTTCATAGTGGATCATTCTCTCCTCTTATAAACAAGGAGGAAGCATGACCAAGAAAAATTGAAGATAATTTCGTTAAGAGGTGATCTACAATGGGATCAATGTTGTCTGTAAACACAAAATGATTTCAAGAAAATATTGACAATTGCATGCTAGTTTTCTTAGATGTAAAAAAAAAACCAAACTTAGTTAAAAAGATTGACACAACCTAGTAATGGAAGGAATTGGTAGGGTAGTGGAAGTGAGGCATTGGCATGGTAGTAATGATAGAGGCATTTCTCAATGATAGAGACATTTCTTTTCTATATTGGAATGGCATTAGATACCATCACATTCATATGATAATGTTTTCATTAGCATTTTAATGGCTCGTTAGAAATGGTGGAAGCACTATAAATACCCCTGGCCCAAACAATTCTTTTCATTCAATTTTTCTTGAAACTTGCTTTGTTTTATCATGGTTAAGGGAAATTTATTTTGTATTATCGTGGTTTTTGCAAGACAAGTCCCACATCTTGGAATGGTAGGAGGAAACAAGTTCTTTGGTATAGCAGTTACTCTATGATAATTATGACATGCATAGTGAATACCGTGGAAGAGGCAGTGAGGGCTCCCAGCCATCTTTGGTTACAGGTGCCACTACCATGGCAATACTGCCCTCTATAGAGAGTATTTTTTTTAAGATCTCCTTAAATATAATAGTGTTGGAGCTGTAACTAGGAATCTAGGAAAATGCATCAAAATAATGTAATTAGGCAACCACAAACCTAGCAAGATATGATAAGAAATCCTAATTCAATCAATAAAGGAATGAAGATGAAATATCAAAAGAGAATGCAAACCAAAAGGCAGATATTTCCTTCATTGAACTTCGTTGTCCTTCTTTCTCCTTGAAATTGGATGTGGATCTCACCTACAAACATAAATGCAAGTGAAAAGGAATATTGCAAAGTAAAATTTGCAGCATAAGGTTACCTCAAAGCGTGGGTGTTAAAAATGAGCAATGAGATCTCAATTTATAAAAAGATTGGGATTGATTGGATGGCTAAGATTGAAAAGATTTATGGTTAGATGGATGGGCCTGATTGAGCGCATGACAAAGCTACCATTCATAGAAGAATGAAAATAGAAGAAAGAAAATGGGAAGATATTATGAGAAAAAAATAATAAAATATTTAATTATCTTCTCATAAATACCAAATTAGCAAGTTGAAAATATCAAGAATATTTTAATAATTAAAAATTAATAAATATCTTCATTCGAAAAGATAAATAGAAGAATTAAAAATAAATAAAATATCCTCTTATAAGAAAATTAATAAATAAGTTTTATTAATTATCTCACCAAAAAAAAAGATTTTTGAAGATGCGTACCTCTTTTTTAATTTGAAAATTAAAATTAAAGACATATTGCCAAAAAGATTGATTTTTGAAAATCAAGGAAAGATATTAGTTTCCAAACTCAAAAATTAGGAGGATTTTATGAAAAGATTTAATAATTAAAAAATATTAAAATCTCCATATAAGAGGATAAAACAGAAGAATAAAAAAATTTAAAAAGTAGTAAATATCCTCACATGAGAAGATAAATAGAGATAATTAATAAACAAGGTTTATTAATTATCTCCTCACAAAGAGAAGATAAAGATGAGTAAATAAATAAAATTTATTAATTATCTTTTTTTTGGAGGAAGATAAATATGATAAATTAATAAATATGATTTATGAAATTATTACTCATATTTATGAGTTAGTTAATTAAATAAAATAAATTTATATAATTAATGGACAAATGAGACAAAAAAATAAATTATTTAATTTATTTATTTAGGACTTAGAAGAATTGTTAGTAAAAGGGGGTTTAATTAATTAATTAAACCAAAGAGGCCAAATTAGCAAACTAACATCCAAAAACCTCAATTTGATCAAAATAAGTCAAATTAGGTCAACCTAGGTCAAATTGGACAAAAATGAGAAGAATTGGGAGAATTAGGTCAGTAAAGACTATGTGCATGATATATTAACAATAGGAGACATGGGTGTTGACCATTTTTTAATGTCTACATTTTGCACCTCTTTGAGATAATGTGATTTTGAGAATTGTTTCAAAGAAAATTGAAAAAAAAATCATGCCCCGGCAAATTGTAGGATGGAAATAAAATGCCCCCTTGAGAGATTGGTTATGTATGAAAGAAATGAATAATCTCTCGAAGGAAGAGAAGAATGCTAGATGAAAGAAGAAAAATGAGGAAAGAGAAAAATGGTTAGTAAGAAGTGAAGAATGTTAATTGATTGTAAAAAAGGGCTGATTGATATCAAATGAAGGAAGAAATGTTATTCAGAAGAAATGCAAGTGAGAAAAGAATTATTAGTGTGATGAAATCTTTCTTTCACAAATGCAAAATATAGATGAGAGTCTTTATTTGACATGGCAAAATGGATACAGCGCACCATGGCACTGAAATCCAGGGCCATACTATAATCCCTTTGTGTAAAATAGACATGTTGTAGATAAGGAATGGTTCAACCATCCTAAGATTGTAAGTGTGTCAAAGGTCGAGGTATGTGAGATAGCCACAAGGGGAATGTGCAAGCACACACACCCAATACATACTTGCCTCGGGATTTTATGAAACACTCCACAAATAGAAAACGAAAAACAAGAAAGACCATGAGCCATCCCGACCACTCTAAATCACTCAGTGACATGATTGAGAAATATTGGAACATGATCCAAGATAAATCAATGAAAGATAAGACACAAATTCAAACATGTCAAACATCCATTTTGATCTTGCTGCCAAAATTGATTATGTTATGTTTGATGATAGGACGTTCATATTGCCTGGTTTCAGGGAATGTAGTACCCCATCTATGTCTAGACAAAATTTCATTTCGAGTATACCACACCCTGTATAAGACCCATGATAATTTTAACAAGGACCAATGATATTGATGTTGATTGATTGATAAGACAAGTGGACCAGTTTGAATGCTTGGTTGATTGAAAAATTTATCTATTGACATGTGATTTGTTAAGCGCAATGTTTGGTATGTTTTCTATCTGATGTGCATGTAGATGTTTGTTTATGTACAAAAGGAACAATTTATTGATGAGATGAAATAAAAGTGATTTTTTTTTGGATTTTGATGTTTTCAAACTTTTAAGGTTTTTGAAATTTTTTATTTTTTTGTTTTTCTTTTCAGGAACTTTTTCTCAATTTTTTTGGATTATTTCAGGATGTTTTTCAAATTTTTTTGTTTTATTTTAGGACTTTATTTGAATTTTATGGATTTTTTCATAACTTTATTTGATTTTTTATGGATTTTTCAACACTTTATTTGATTTTTATGGATTTTCCCAAGTGTTTAGCAAAGAAAGGAATATGACGAATGGATAAATAATCTTGCTAAAATTTTAATGGATAGAGGGAAGACAGAGGCCATTCATTATGGAGACAAAACGGATTCAATTTCCAAGGGCTATCACAATAGGATAAGGGACTAGATATGACAATGCAAAGCAATGGCATGCAATGAGGGACATGTCAAGAGGTTTTTGAAACCATGTTTTAAATTTTACATCCTTATGTCGAATCAAGATCAATGGATGGAAAAGAGTAATGGACGATGATAGGATATGGATAGGACAAGCAAGATAAAAAAATGGATAAGGGATATGGACAAAAGGTTGTGATAGGCTAAGGGATAGTGACAGAAGCTTGCAATAAGCCAAGGAATATGGACAAAACATTATAATAAGCCAATGGATAAAGACCAAAAGTTGTGATAGATTGAAAGCTACAAATAAGGTGCATGACATTTATGAAGATCCTCAACCTTGTCAAGATCAAAGGTGGAAAATAGAATATAGACATGAGCGATGATAGGATAATGGAGGGTGTGACAGGGTTATGATATGATAATGGAGGGTAATAGAACATGATAGGATATTGAAGGTTAATAGGATACGATAGGATAATGAAGGGTATGACAGGGGTAGGATACCATAAGATGGATGAAACCTGTCCCCAAGTATAGCATGCAAGAAGATGAAGAATTATGTGTGACACCTGTTTGTCCAGTTTTCATCATAGTACATGCCCAAGGCACTTGTTTGCAGGGTTTTCACCAATGGACAAATTATTTTTCGTTACATTTTTTTACCTTGATTTTTCAAAAAAAAAATTGTATTTTTCCCTTCTTTTGCTTTTTTTTTTTGACTTTTTGACTTTTTAGCAGAAAATGGACACATGATAGGGGATCGAAGAAGGAATCAAGTGTCATGTTGTTTGGATAGAAACCTTGAAAAATATACCATGAATATTAAAATTATGCCCAAAGACGCTAGTAGGATAATGACATGGAAATGAGATAAAACTAAGGTAAGAATTTATGCAAAAGATTGGATCAGAGGGACGGAAGGATAGAAAATATGCATGTTTTGCAATAGAGGTTTTCACAATAACCAAATCTCAACACTCAACATTAATAGAGGAGATATGCTTGGTGTATTTCATTAATAGAGAAGATATGTTTGGTTGGTTATTAAATCTAAAAGAAAGTATATGGGATGAATTTTTATAAGGATAAATTTTTTTAGAGCAGTAGCTTGATAATTTAAATTTTTAGTAGCTATCAGATATTTATAATTCAATAAATTAAGTGTATTTATATCTCTTCATTTAGATGAAGTACATTAGATGCATTGAGATGTGATATGTTCAACTTGTTAGCATTTAATTGAATATCCAACATTTTTCCTAGCTAATATTTCTCTAGATATTTGCCAGCATTAATCGTCACAACTGTAGTTAATTGACTATTAAAATATACAAAGACATTATAGAGACATTGATGGGGGTTAACTTTTTAACAACAAACTCCCAAGAGCTTTAACAACCTTTAAATATTTATATCTAAGGTACCTAGTAGGATGAGTTGAAACTATGCTATATAAAAAATAGGCAAACTTGAAATCCATTATTGTAGTAAATATTGTGTTCTAACATATATGTAACAAGTACGTTAAGTACGCCCCCAAGGGTTAGAGTAGTTGGTCCTAAGTCTCAGGTTTTCTCCCTGGGGTCTTGGGTTTGATTCTCTCTCCCAAAATTATTCTACCCCGAACACCGGGGGCAGTGCTGATGGCACCGTGGCCGCAGGGATCAGTCTTGCCCATCGCTTGCCTCGTGCTTGAACTAGTGTAAGGTCAAGGCGCTAGGCTGGGGCCGTGGGGATACCTTGACGACAAAAAAAAAAACAAGTACCTTAAATACTTTTTTTTTGTTTATTTAGATTATTTTTAATATTATTTCTTGTTTGCTTGATTCTCTACCCTATGTTGGTGTCTTTTACTACCAAAAAGTTAATAGATAGTTTTGTAAATGAGTTAAAGTACAAGTGGCCTACTCTACTTAGTGTTTAGATATCTTCTTTATATCCTTGTATTGGGATACAATGCAGTTGTTTCTTATTTTGTATACAGATTGGATCTGCATCACACACACACACAAACATAGACATGCATATGCATTGCCACTACCTTTAGAGATTCCTAAGAGTGCATACAACTTAAGTTATTGATGGAGTAGAGTGTGTATCAGTGTAGTCTTATTGATATAGGATGCACTCTTTTCTTCACTATCTAATAGATACAATTTTCTTCATTTAATAAACATATTTAAACACTATACATAGATCTAGAGATATATTGATAGAAATCAGGGTCCAAATACTATGTTATAGACAACGTAGAATGGAAATCCATAATTAATCAAGAGTAGCTTGACATATGGAAACAAATAATTATAAGTAATTAAACAATGTACTAGAATAATTCAAAAACTCAACAACCATTATTAATCAAGGGTAGCATGACAGGTGGAGACAAATCCTTACAAGAAATTAAACAATATATTGGAATAATTAAACAACTCAACAACCAAATATTATTTAAACTAAATTAAGAGCGTTTTTCAAATTTGTGACGAATTAGTGTTAATAATCAAGTAGGGTTTCAAATTATAGTAAGGGTTAAATCTTCTAGAAAATGATATCTCTTGGCATATTTTACATATATTATTCAAAATATAAGTATACTAGTTAGGGAATGTTTGGTTTAATGTAGCATCATCGAGACATTAGATATTCACTTTTCTATTTCCCCAAAAAGGTAGTGCTCATGTTGAATGTAAGAGAATTGAATAATTCCCATTGTCAAAAAGTTTTTCAACATGTTATAAATGATCATAATTTACACATTCTTTTTTATCAAGAAATAAACATTTTGTCGAGGAAATGGTTTATCTTCCCATAGTTTAGTTCATGTATTAGTTGATTTTTTGGACCGTCAAGAGATTGTGTCTTATAAGTGAATATAAAGTCTTAATCCCTTATCTATGATGGATCCTTTATTTTATATTGGGAATTATCTATTTTTTATTAATTTGTTCTCTCCCAATCACTAGAGTTTTCCTATGGCCTCATACTATATTTACTCATTATTTTTCTTTTTGCTAGATTAGCTTGTATCTTAAGAGGGGATTTGAATTATATTCTTAGTCTTAATCAAAAAAATTGAAGAATAATCTTTCTAGATCCTTCTTCATTTTTTTTGAGAGATAATATATTTCTTTTTTTGCAATTATTTGATGTTAAACCAACAAAAGATCTTTTTACTTATAATAGTAGAATATTTGGTCTAGTTCAATAATGAGAGTAGATATATTTCTATTTTTCAATTTTTTTGATTTAAGATTATTGGGTTTCATCTTATAACATTTAAAATTCTAAAGTATCAAGTCATTATACCATTAAATTTTCATCTTTGCTATTTTCATTTCCTTAAAATCTTTCGTTTAAATTTAACCTTATGTTGTTAACAGATCCAATTATTCATAAGTTTATGATATCTTGGAAAATTTAAAAATAAAATTATTTTATATATAGTTATTGTATACAACTTTTTGAAAAGGTTTTACTAAATTTGAAATGTTGGAATAATTTCTTTTAACTATATTTAGAAGAAAAATCTGTAGGGTGTAATGTCCCCTAAGATAAACCACATGGAACTATATAAATAAACATAAGTTAGAAAATAATTGCAGTAATTATTATTTTTTAAACAAAAACACTAATACAAATAAAAATTTAGATTCATTACTCAATTACTTCCAAAAGGTTCCTCCATATTAATAATAAACAAATTGTATGAAAGAATAAAAGTAAAAACCATAAGCATTCATGATCATAACATCTAAATTAGATTATTCCATTGCACATAGTTAAGATATCTAAATCATATAAGTTAAACAACAATGGAAAATAAAGATTCTCTCATCAACATATAATGGATATCTAGTACCAACATCGGACAATCTAAACCACTAATCATAAATCATCGATACATTACATGATTCTATTACATCAAGATTCCTCTGTAGCAGAGTGATACAATTACATTCATATACAAATACATGATACACTATCAAAAATACATCTTCAATATCAACTCTTGGATCATAAACAAGATGCACCAATTGAAGAAAGCCACATCCATGCTCAGCAAGGGAAACTATCTTCCAAAGGTGGGCCATGACCACCCGATCATGTGGAACCAATGTCCACCCCACTATGCTAGGGAGATAGACACTAGGTCCTAAAAGACATGCTAAGGTTAGAAAGATCTAGCCTCCCAAAGGAAGGTCAAGTACTACACCATAGTTTGCTGCTAGAGGCTCAAAACTACAATATTCTAGGCAAGGTGAGGGTACACATGCGTAACAGACCACCTTTCATGACAACAATGTGGATGCCCGCTCCTAATATTTCATGGATGGACAAGCAATCCCAGCTCCAAATGTTCTAGAGACAAACGAGCAATTGCCAACTCCAAATGTCACATAGATGGATAGGCATCTTCTCAAACCCTTCCAAAGCCTATGCAAGCACTCACGATATTGGCCCTGACCCCCATTATGAGCCATTCCTCCCTAAGACTCCAATCCTACCTTCCCATAGGCTAACCCACTCCTAGGGTAGAACCAACCATATACACAAATGAGGTGATCAACGAATATGTCACCTAAATAGTAATCATCAACATCAACCCACATGTTTTGATCAACCACAAAGGAGATAAAAATTTCACAATTCCATTATCCGATCATTCTCATCAAATGAAATTCAACTAGGATTGATGACACGAGATTAATTAACCACTCCTATGAGCCTCTGTGACACTAAACATTAATTGAGTATAGTTAATCTAGGTAAAACGTAATTAACACTAATAAATAAACAAATTAAATAATATTAATTGTGATCATATTGCATACACAATTTCTTAAATAAAAAATATAAATTTATCGTAGAGTTCTACTCCTTTCTCTGAAAGTTAATTTACCTAATTAAATTAAACTAACTACTATACCATATGTATAATTGTCAATAAATCACTCATTATATCCAAGGTATAATTAATTTGCTTGAATTAAAAAACCATATGTAAAATAGACATTATTACAACAATATTAAGTAAGCTTACTTCAACATAAAATGACTATATTATCGATATATATAAAGTAAACTTTTAATTTACTTGATAATAACAGGATATTATTAACTATTAAATACTAGTTCACATGAATGAATAAGGTTCAATTTTTTTATTAATGTCCTTAATTCTATAACTAATTAGGTTGATTGTAACATTTACAACTACAATTAACATGACATTCAATTAAATCTCACTCAATATATTCTAAAGAACCTACAAAATAACTCTAAAATAATAATCATACTAAGTCTCATCAAAATAATAGAGGAATTCATACCTAAATTATCATTCCCTAAAGTATATATTTGTTTGGTTTGACTTCAAATTTAATAGACTAAAATAACTTTCTAAAACAACCCATATATAAATAAGTGAATAAATAGCTTTTATTGAAATTATGTATCCGAAGTAAATTAAAGAGCTTTATAAATCACTATGCATACTAATAATCAATTTACATTATATTTCAACCCTAAACATTACTATATCTATAACTACGTTTACAAAAAATATATTTTTCTGGAAAAATATTATGGCATACTAATGGCTATCCAGGAAACCCTAAAAACACTGCAAAAATTAAAACAAAAACACTATTCACCAACCTATAAGAATAAGAATATAATAGGTCGAACACTAAATCCACTTGCCTCCAAACATATAGAATATTGACACCCAAACATGGAAATGTATACATATTTTATTTACTAAAACCCTAGATTTAACATACTCAGTGATATACTATCAACCTACAACTGAAACATACCAAAATATTTAATTCTATTTATTTATTTTTTTGACTTGAGAGATAGACTGGACTGGCTGGCCAATTACACCAATGATACAAGCAGTCCTACATGGCAGAGAGGAGACCCCCCACCACTCCCCCATGTAGGTGGAGAGTCCCACGCTGCGTGGTTGGAAAGAGTTCCTCTCAATGCAGGTGGGAAGAACCCACATTGTGTGGGTGGGGTGCTTCCCCTCCACATAGGTGGGAAGCTCCCACATTATGTGGGGAAAGGCCCATGCCATGGTGAAGCCTCCCCCTACCTATGAAACCTAACACCAATGCATAAAGAGGAAATAGGCCAGCCAACGTTGTAAAAGAAATAAATAAAAAGTTGTGGAAAATTAGATGGTGAACTAACAAATCAAAACTATAATGTGTCACGCCCTACCATGAGGCCCAGAGGACATAACAACCAAGATCATGAAAATGCAAACAATTTTTTTTTTTTGAAACAACAAATATAACATGAACAAGAGCTACAATATAGAAAAACAAATACATAATGAAACAATTTACAAATGTCCTCAAGTCCCCGTAACGATGCTACACAAAGTTATACATCATCTAGAATAATTACAAGGAACTACTATACATTACATTGCATAATAGTACATGGATACAAGATTCTCGTTACAATGCTCGAGAATTTAACATGAGAATTACATATACAAAATAATAGATCCACAATATTCAAATCTCTAAAAGTCCCATGTAGGGAAATATACATAAATATGGTACATTAAAGAGTCTTCAAATCATCTCTGAGCCAGCACGAACATGAAGCTGAAAGGGCCAAATCTAATGGGTGCAAAAAAAACTCCACCCAACCATGTGGTACCAAAATAGGTCCACCCCCCGTGCTAGGAGGTACCAGTCAGACCCTTTAGGTGGAAGAAAGATATACAAGGGTACCAACATGACTCATCGAAGAGTTCATCATAACAAATCAATTAATCTAAACATATAGGAGGCTCATAAGAGAACATCATAGAAAACACATAAATAACAACAAAACACTAGAGAACGCATAGGTAACAACATAACATTAGAGACTCAAGGATGGGAAACAAGAATTAGGAAACCAACTACTTCTGAAAACTCAACAACACACGGAAGGACAAGGATGTGGGTTACCACTAGGTTGCAAGAGAAGAGTGTCATCACTAGGATGTCATGGGTTACCCTGGTAGATCTTCAATAGGTCCCAGCCCCCATCCTGGGTTATCCTGGTGACCTCTCTCGACCCCCGACCCCCATACATACACTAGCAGACCACACCAACCTTTCGAGGAGACAAGGTTAGTGGAAGCCATTCCAAGCCCTTCTCCACTTACCCTAAACCTATACAAGCGTTTGTGGGCAAGGAGGCATCAGAGAACTTATCTTGATTAGTGTGATCTAACTACCCACCCAAGTTTATTAATTAGGTTATCGTTTGTTTACCAAAATTCTATTAGGTTACCTTGGCGACCACTTTGGGTCCCATCCCCCAATAGAAGCCACTCTCCCTACTTTCACGTAGGATTCAAAATAACTCAAGGTCATGATAACAAGGACACAAGATGACGAATCTCCAGCTATGGTACGACTCAAATTCACATGCTACAAAGGGGTCCCAAAAACCAAAAGTGAACAACACAAATAAGCCAACAATGAAGACTCAGTTGTAAGATGCCAATCTTCTTCATACAAGGATGAGAAGTAAACTTGTGCTAAAGGAATCTAACATTGACCAAGCCTTAGAGGATTAAACACAATTCAAACAATGTATTCGAGTATACAATTACCATGAACAATTCATACAATTCCACATATTTAAACATGTACCAAGAAATCATGAAGCACAATAAGTCAAGAACTTCTAGTCTTACATTAAAACCAAAGAGGACAACTTTATTCCTATACTCAGAATAGGTCCAATAATTTTATTTTTAAATAAAATCCAAAATCAAACCTAATCATTTACTCTATCTATACAGTCTAATTCATTTATTACTTTTAGTTCAAGTCTTTTAAATCCAAAATATCAATAGTTCATTTGATTCACATACTCATTTATGACTAGCTTGAGAATGATTAATTATTTATAAAAAAAACTAATTACATTTTGACAGTTTTCTCAATTCAAGAATAAATTAATAATAAGAATGAATCTAGAACTTAAAATTAAAATATATATTTATTTCGATGCTCCTAGTATATCCCAAATAAAACTGAACACAATTATGAATTTTTGCTTTATTCCATAATAGAAACATAAATAAACAAAAGAAATTTCGAATATATATATATATAATAACTAAACTGAAAACTGCCATAAATCCCAGAGATAAAACAAAAATCTGAGACTGAAATGAATGTTGTATTCATAAATAAAAAAGGAACCTTTTATATATATATTACAATAAAAACATATGAAATATGAATATTGACCGAGCAATATGCAAACGCAATCGCACAACAACATTTCTTAACACTATGGAAAACTTGATACACGGTCGGGGATTGGAGGAGAGTTTCATGGGGGAATGGGAGTTTTCCCCACCCTACGACAATGGGGAGGGCTCTCCCCTCCATTCACTATCAACAGAATATTAAACATAGCCCCGTCGATAGCCAAAAATAATGCTTATATATACCAATGCAAATAGACATTAAAACATAACAAAATCATGGGTATAATCAGTACGAATTTCCAGATTTAAGATAAGCAGATACCTAGTAAGAATTGAATCAATCCCTTTTTTTTATTTTCTTTTTTTTTTTTTAACTACAGAAAAGATCAACACCGAGAGGCAAGTTAATTTTATTTACAAATATCAATTTTTGTACAAGAACTCAGGTATTCAAAAAATCTAACCACACAATCCTACGAAGATAAATTAATCCTCATATTTTCTCAAATCAATAAAACTTCATTAAATTACTCATACAAATTGATATGCAAAGGAGAAAGAGACAATTTCCCCTACCTCTTCAACCAGTCTGGGAGGCAATCACAAAATGAAGGAGACATAGATTTTCCAGAAAATCCATGCCAAGCCACATAAAATCAATCCAAATCCTTTGCTAAATTCATCAACACTAGATTCTTCCCCAAGATTCATAGAGAACTCCCCCTCGCCCAAAAAAAACAAAATTTCTTCGAATATCCCCAAAAACCCAGAACAAAATATGTAGAAAAAATTCATGGCAAAACTTCTCTTTCCAAAACAAACAAGCAGCAAAATAAAATATCCTCCAAAAAGTAACTCCCGACATGCAGATTCCTTCCCAAAAATAAATCCATTAGTTATTGAATTAATTAATTTGTAACTCCCACATGCATGCAAATATATTTATTTAAATTAATAATTACTGTTTTCTTTTTTTTAGATTTAATTTTTTTTTAAAAACCATATGCAATAATTAACTCTAGATAATTTATTAATTGAATATTACAATTTCTTTACAATTAATCTTTCCAATTTAAAAATTAATCAAAGTCCTCAAATTACTTAATTAAATAAGTCAAATGGAAAACTATAATTAATTATAATTGTTTTTTTCTGGAAAAAGGGGGGTAAAGATTTATTCAGAAGTCATAGAATTACAAAGAATAGGCCTTAGGCCCACCAAGACAGCAAAAAAAAACTAAAAGGATCCTAAAAGAACCACCAGCACCACCACTACAAAGTCCAGTGACCTTAGCAATATATCCGGCTGTCGGATTTTCAATGATAATACCTTTTCGGAAAGCCCTCAGAAAGATGACATTGTACTAGGTAGGGCCAAAGGCCAACTACATTGGAATTACACAAAAAACCAGGCTCATCCGGAGCCTCGAAGGGCCTCAAAAATGACAATGAAAATGAAACAAACATAGAAGGGAAATTGATCCTACACCACTGGGTGCTCTTGCATCATTCTGTCTTCAAGCATTAACCTGTCTAAAGTTTCAAGATAATCACGAGGTATACCATCCCTTCCACTAAAATCCGAACCATCAACATGCTCTAAAGCCCACTTGGCCAAACAATCAGCCACTCTATTCGACTCCTTGGGAATATGACAAAAGGAGACAAATTCCAATGTATTAAACATTTGTAAAATCTGTCTGACCACAAAAGCTAATTGCCAACTCACATCATTCAAATTTTGTCTGTTCAACATGTCCACAACAATCTAAGAATCCGACTCACAAATAATCTTCCTCCATCCTAAATAAAAGCCTCGCTCAACAACAATCTTAATAGCTAGGGCCTCCATATGATTGTTAGAATATTGCCCAATATAAATAGAGAAGAAAAAAAAACTGCACAACCATCATCACCTCTACCTATACCTCCAATACCTCCATGTCCAGGATTCCCACGGGAAGATCCATCAGTATTAATTTTTAAGATTCCCATAGGAGGGGGAATCCATCTTCCATCTCTACTTATCCGCTACTTTGCATGACGAGATCTATTTCCAGCAGCACAGTCCATTTTAATGTTTTCCAATTGCAGATTCCTTACAATAGCATAATAATTATTTAATCTTTAAAGTTACAAATATTATTTTCGAATTAGTTAAATAATTTAAATCTTAAATTTCTACCAATACCAACATATTAATTAATTAAATAATTTAATTAGCTACAACCCAAATTTTGAGGGGGGTTAAAACAATAATCATTTTTTAAAATTATCAACTATAAACAAGAGCAACAATTTATGACAACTCAAAACACTGAGTACTAACAAAAAGGGTGATGATTAACATGACCTGACAAATAGGGGACTAGGGTGCCTGAAGGTGGTCTGACTGATATCTCCTTGTCCACTTTACCATTGGTTTGGAGAGCACACTCAAACTGAAAGATTCAAGTGGAGTCGATGCTCGGTACCTATACCTACATAAACAAACTGTTGAGCATACATATATATATGAACCACAAAATATCATACCATGAGCAGGGAATGGAAGTGATGTAGCTTTCCTACAGAGAGAAGTGTGACGTTTTTTCCTCTCACCCAAACACATCAAACATGGAAATAGAGCACGTTAATTTAGTATACATCAATAAATATAAAGAAACTCATAGATCGACTAATCCGATAATGAAATATCATATAAGAACAACATCTAATAATCACATCTAAACTATATCACATGATTCCATCGAAGACATTATCCATCATAACCACATTACATCAAAGATAATAAGAAATGTACGATCAATGCAGATATACATCTACAAACATCAAGGTAAAATTCTAACATTAGGAGAATATTCCATCTATAATCATCAAACACATAGAGTGAAGATACATTGTATAACATCACATGCTCAATACATCAAATAACATCACTATTTTGACCAAACACATAACATGAAACATCATAGTTATATAGAAATCCAGGAAGCACAAACAAGCATCACACACCAAAACCAAAATCAACCAACACCAGATAGAGGGTCGAACCACATGGAACACAAACCAAAAAGTATGACAAGACAAAAGAGGGAGGGGAACTACATAATGCATAGTGGGGATGCACCTGAACCAGGAGAAGAGAGACTCAATTGGGAGTTTTAAAAAAAAAAATAATTCATTTATGGACCGAGGGCAGATGACAAATGGTTTTACTAATTTGATGTCCATAATGTATTGTACAGGAGGTCTGATAGAGAGCAATCAAGGAATAGTGGACTCAAATGAGAATAATAATAAACCACTTATACAATAGACAGAGCAATACTATCAGAATACAAAAAGGAAATAATCCAAGCCACAGATTTTCATAGACAAATTCTTCCTTTCACTATTATGCATCTATCAAAATCATTATTCAATAAAAATTATATAGATGGTAAGAAATTGATGCAGGAGAGTCCCTGATCGATGAGCAATCTTGCATCAACTAAAAACATTTCCTTTCTTGTTTAGTTCTTTGTGTGGTTTCAGTATTCTTACCACTATGTACCGGTAGTTGCTTGTTCTTCATGGCAGATATTGTTTGCAGTTTCCTGGCAATTTCATGTGGTTGATTCTAGATTTCTAGTTCATTTGGGTTCTTCTTTGGTCAGTTATCACTTCCAGTTGGCTGTTTTTGGGTTCCCGGGACTGTTCTTGTGCTTACTGGTTGTTTTTCCTTCATTACCGACATGATTCTTGGCATGTGGATCCATCTTGGGTCTTGTCCAATTTTCCTTGGTAATTGGCCGACCTTCCTGTTGATCCGCATCACTTGGTTGTTATTTTCCGAAAAGATTTCTTAAATATTAGGGCTGACCTAATTACATGTTTCATTTTCTGGCATTGGTGAATGTAATCCTTTGAGGCTGGCATGGATATGTTCCGGTGGGTATAAATATGATGTTATGTAATCATTGGTAGGGTCAAAAAAACTAGAACTGAGAATAAGGATTGAGATCTGCATGTTGTGATCCGGTTGATTCTTAAAGTCCCGGTTGGATTGTATCTAGCTCAAAGCCTAGATTTAACTGGTTAACTATTGGATGTTCTTTGATGATAATCTGATGATTATCGGATGATTGTCGAAAGTTCTATGGCTTGAATATGATCTATTTATATGAATTTGTTATGTTTTCTTGTTGTTTGCATTGTGTCTCTCTTGCTTCATAAGCCGGTTGACTCTTTTGAGGGTTTTTACTAATAATGGCTGCATCAATTAGTATCAGAGCTCGTTATGGACCAGCTGGTGGAAGAACCTTTTGCAAGCATGGAGGCATTCCTTGAGGTGGATAGATCGCCAATTGGAGGCAAGCTGTGTGGGTGTTCAATAGATCACCAAGGGGAGGCAATTGAAACCGGTAGTCAGATCACCGAGTTGAGGTAGTTCGCCAGAGTGGAAGAAGAGATGCTAGTGAGGAGGACAAACCCCCAGAGGGTAGAGCAGATGATGGAAGACTTCAAGAATGGAGTGAGGAATGAAATCCAGAATGCTTTGGCTGGTTTGCAAAGAAACCCTAATTCTGAGGATGAATATGAGGAAGTCGGTTGAGAGCTTGAGGAAGCTGAAGGATCGAAAGATGAGAGAGAGGAAAGATTCCTGAGAGCAGTGGTACAAGAAAGTAAAGTGCATAAAGTTGAGGTTTCTGACTTTTTTGGAACGTTGAACCTAGAGGATTTGATCGATTGGATCAGAGAGTTGGAGGACTACTTTGAGTTTGAGGTTGTCAAGGACTTGTAGAGAGTCTGTTTGGCACAGACCAAGTTGAAAGGGCATGCTGCCTTGTGGTGGAAAGAGTTACAGAAAGACAGAGTGGAGAATGGTGAGTTGAAGATCACCCGGTGGAGACAGATGGTTGCAAGGTTGAAGGCCAAGTTCATACCAAGAGACTATGAACTGGAGTTCTTCAAGAAGTTGCAGAACCTGAAATAGAGAAACATGACTGTGAAGGAATATATTAAGGAATTATACAAGGTGGTAATTAGATCTGGACATAGAGAGTTGAACAGAGAAAAGGTGGCGAGGTACATCAATGGGCTTGCTTTTAACATTCAAGATGAGATGAGTATGTTGAATATTTCAACAGTTGAAGAAGCTTACCAGTATCCTTTGAAGGCCGAGGAGAAGATGAGAAGGAGACAACCGAATAAGGGAAAGGAGAAACTAAAAATGTATGATAGTATGAAGAAACCGGTTGAAGAAGAGCAATCAAAAACTAAGTGGAGTAAAGAAATAGAACAAAAGACACCGAGGAAAGATAGCAGCAGTACTGATAGAGAATTTCTTGGTAAATGTTTCAAGTGTGGAGAAACCGGACATAGATCCTATGAATGTAAGCAAGGAATGGCAAGAAGTTGTGTGGAAAGTGAAGAACCGGATGGTATCGGATCTAACTATGCACCGGAGAAAGGAGAATCCCTTATGTTCAGAAGAATGGATACCAAATCTACTCAGAGGAAGAGTCTTTTCCAGACGGTATGCAAATTAGGTGCTAAGTGTTGCAAAGTCATTATAGATAGTGGAAGTACTGATAATTTAGTATCTGGGGAGATGGTTGAGAATCTTGGGTTGAAGAGGCTTGAACATCCTTGTCCTTATGAGGTAAGTTGGTTACAAGAGGATCAGAAGGTAGAGATAAAGGAGCAGTGTTGGGTGAGTTTCAATATAGGGCCTTTCAAAGATGAACTTTTATGTGATATTGTGTCAATGAATGTTTGTCATGTCTTGTTGGGAAAACCTTGGTAGTATGATAGAGGAGCTATTTATGACTGTAGAAGAAACCTAGTTACTATTGAAAAGGATGGGTAGAAGTTCACATTGATTTCTTTGAAGGAGAAAGAAAAGGAGGTTAAGAATCTGATTCCTGAGAAAGGTTGCAGGAAACGGGTGGCAGAGGTTATACCTGAAGGTTTGAAAGAACTAGTGGTAGAGGTTATACCGAAAGGTTTGACAAAACTGGTTATAGAGGTTATACTGGAGGTTTTGAAGAAAGATCTGATAGAACTAGCTGCAAAGATTCTACTAGACGGTGACATGAGTTGGCATAAGGATCTGACAGATGAGTCTGATGGATAGATGGAACCAGATGATAGAAAACTGATGGTAACAAACTGGATAAGGTCTTGTGGAAGAACCAAATTAGAATTGCAGAAACAAAGGCAATGTGCAGATCTGAAGCAAAGAAAGAGAAAAAAAGGGAGTCATAGGTTAGAGAAGTCAGTTGAAGCATTGGGAGAGATAGAGAAAATATTGGTAGATAAATAAGATGTTTGGATCAGAAATGAGCATGGGATCTTCATTCCGAATCCTTTTAGATGTTCATGAGTTGCCTCTCATGGAACATATTTTTATACCTGGGTTGTTTGATGTAGGAGCATCCCCAGTCAATGAACAATATTGCATCAACCAAAAACATTTCTTTTCTTATTTAGTTCTTTGTGCGGTTTCAGTATTCTTACCGGTATGTACCAGTAGTTGCTTGTTCTTCATGGAAGAGCTTGTTTTCAGTTTCCTGGCAGTTCCATGTGGTTGATTCCAAATTTCTAGTTCATTTGGGTTCTTCTCCGGTCAATTATAACTTCTGGTTAGCTGTTTTTGGGTTCTCGAGACAATTCTTTTGCTTACCGATTGGTTTTCCTTCATTACCGGTGCAATTCTTGGCATGTGGATCTATTTTGGGTCTTGTGCAATGTTCCTTGGCGTTTGGTCGACCTTCATGCTGATCTGCATCACTTGGTTGTTATTTTCTAGAAATATTTCTTAAATCTTAGTGCCGACCTAATTAAACATTTCATTTTCCTACATTGGTGAATGTAACCCTTTGAGGCCAACCCGGATATGATTCGGTGGGTATAAATATGATGTTATGTAATCATTGGTAGGGGTAGAAAAAGTAGAATTGAGAATAAGGATTGAGATTCGCATGTTGTGATCTGGTTGATTCTTAGAGTCCCGGTTTCGACTGCGATTCTTTATAACTTTGCGCTTAAGCTTCACGCTTTCCGTGTTTTATTTTCTCATTGTGACACAGTCCCCTAAGAATTCTAGGTCTGCTAAGACTTTTATTTTGAAACTAATCATTTCCTTGGACTGTGTATTATAAAGCATATTCAGGTCGCTCTATGAAACTATTCCCTTAATCTGTATCAACTGTATCAAAAATTGCTCACTATCTGGAGTCCTTGCATTTTCGGTCAATACTGTGATGTGAATGAATTCTGGAAGCTTCTAGCTCTATCTTTCACTTTTGAATGTAAAACTCATATACTATAATGGCATCTTTTGTTCATGGTTGTGTTTGATGCCTAAGAAATTGACTTTGTGGCTACTTTTAATGACACACTATATTTTACCTTTGATATTTGACACTTGGTTAAGGCTATTAGCAGGACTGTCTTTTGGGCTGCACTCTTAAAATCACCCATAAAGTTCTAACTATGTATCAAACATGAATTCCTTTGATGACTAGAAATGTACATACTATTTCTGATTTTTAACAACTCTGACTTATGAAAACACTGTATAGATCATGAAGGTACTTCTATATTAATATTTTCTAGTACATACTTTGTGTATTTTCATCTGTGACTGTTCTACACCAGTGTGTCACTATAAATTATGATGGCTCTTTTCAAAATCCATTGCTTCTCTGATTCACAAGCTTACTGTTACATGTCTTATGTTTCTCTTAGTTGGTGCACTGCACAATATTCAGGAATGGTTACAACTTGATTGTCCTTTATGGCTTCTGACTCTAAACTAAAAGGTTTCATGATAGCAATACCATGTCCCTTTAATAGCTTAATAATATTATTTTGATGAGATCCAAGTGAGTCTATGTTATCTTTCTGTACAGTAAATGGGAATAGAGTATAGTTTGATAGAACAAATATGTAGATCAAGATATTTATAGAAGACTATTCCTGCAAATTTTTTTGTTAGTGATCTTTTCAATAGATTATTGCCATCATTTGCTTTCATTTCTTTGCAATCTGATGGGCTGCAAAAATTTAAAGTATGATTGGATTGATGTGCAGGCAAAAGAAAAATGGAAAGGGAGGAGGAGCGTGCAAATGGAACTGAAACAGGCACGAGCAGCTCTAAAGAAAGTTGTGAGCTTTTAATGATTTTAGCTTTGTTTTTCTACGAATCTCAAATGTCCTTTGATTTCGTACACCATACCGATTTTTTTTTTTTTTTACTTGGTTCTTTTATTTACTTTTATGTCATTTCCGCCACTTTTAAGAACTCCATAAATCCACTTTTTACTTTTTATTGTCATTTTAAAATGTTTCTTTGTATGTTTTGGCAAGTATAAGATTCGGAGTGGCACCCATGATCCATATGAGATTGTATGGCAGTAAGGTGTATTTACAAGACAAGATCCATATGAGATTGTATGGCAGTAAGGTGTATTTACAAGACAAGAAACTGAGAAGTCAAGACCCTTCTCTTTCAGCTTCTCTCACTGCAATTGAACCTCCTTTTACTTAGAATGTGGTGTATTCAAGAATGAAACAAAAGACAACATTAATTTGTGAATCTCCAACATTAAATTGACACTAAGAAAGGCATGCATGCAACATTAATTTGTGAATCTCCAACATCAAAGTTAGTGTCAATTCTCAAAGAAATAAATTATAATTAATGAGTTGATTTATTAAAAATATTGTAATTTTTTAATTGATTTTACTTTTTTTTAAAATATCTGTACTATTCTCTAATAAGTAATTCTCTATCATAATATTTCAATGTTAAATTGATTAAAAAATAAATTTTAAAAATCTTAATTATTTATTAAAAATGGAGTTTTTAAATTACAATAGATAAATGGGAAATAGATAGGTTCAAAGAGCATTAGTTGTTTTAGTAACATATACAACAAATAATGGTCTAGGTCATTGGTAGAGTGAAAAGGATAGGCTCTCTAATTTTTGTAAATAAGATGTGTAATCTCTTCTATAAGCCCTGTGTTGTTAATGGAAAACATATTTCAGGAAAAGATGAAATATGAATTGAAAGCACAAAATTTTAAAATGACTGATTAAGGATTATATATAGTGAAATCAGTTTTAAAGTTTTATTAAGTTTTTTGTTAAATTTATTGTAATGTGAGCTAGCTGGTCATTAGACATATTGGTGTATGCATTTATGCATCTATTGAATTCAAAAGAGACAATGAATCTTAAATTTTTAAAATTAAAAATTTGATATCTATCGGCGATTTTTACCTAAATTTTTTAAAATATAAGTATACTAGTTTTATACCAATCGTTATTACTGCATGCTATGACTGAGTGGTAAAGATTAAAAAACAGTTTTAGTGGTAAAGATTAATAAACAGTTATAGCCCATCCAGATTGGAAAAAAGCCACACAGCATGGAAAATTCTTTTTACTTGTAGGTAATATGAAACAGGGGAAGTGGAAAAAATCGACAATAACACATGTTGAATATGAAAATGAAAGCCGCGAAGCATTAAATGACTGCTGCTGGGTACATATCTGACGTCTGCCATTTGCTTTGCCCAAAGCAATCAAACAGGCTGGAATACCGGAAACCGACAGAAGTCCGTTAAGAGAGAAAGAATGGGCCCACAGCCACCTAAGCAGTCAAAGCTTAGTGTGTGCTGTTTAAGGCTGGCCAGGGTTTGCTCGTGTACTGGCAAACTAGAATTTTCTAATTCCTCTAATTCTTTTTTCTGGCCGACTTCTATATAATTATCGTCAGGAACCCATTTTACACTGTTTTCATCCATCTAATTTGATTTCCCGCCACAGTCAATACTAAGAAATCCTGCTTTAACACACATGCGTACAACAGAATCGTTGTGAATTAAACAAAACAATGCAACTGATAGTATTTGGTTGGTAAATACTGACCTGGTTGAGCAATAACAAAATCTATACTCCACAATTGAGATGATAAGACTCCCTGCTCGTACCATTACAATGGAACCCATGAGTAACTTCACTAAGCTTATTTTGAAAGCAGTTTCACAAAATTTGGTTTACGAGTTACATAAGGCGTTATGATATGACCTATATTTACTTGCCATACATGACCTTAAAGTCAAGTCAATCTGAGATGGAGAAGGCATTCATCACCTTGACGACAGTCAATTATAATTTTTTTGAGACGACGGACTTTGTTACTTAGTCAAGCTAAGAAACTTCGATACAATTCTATAATAGAAAAGATGGTGTTACTAAACCATGTTTTCAATATTCCAACGGCGTTTTATTTAGAGAAAAAGAACGCGTGATATCATGTGTGCTATTAGCATTGTATTATCTGCCGAGCAATAAGTGAAGACTACTGTATGGAATATTATTGTTGTGTGATTTAACGGGATAAGACACTAAAATTACGTATATTAATGTCAGGTCTATGGCGAGGAGCACGCTAACATTAAACAAATATATTAAAATCGAATTAGACGATTCAATTTTCAAAGGTTGGATGTAATGATGCTGCTTTGATAGCGTCTGTGTTTGTCTCGCTTGAAATAAAATAAATGCAAGCACGGCCGCCACCATGGTTTGAAACAGAAACGACCAAAACTAAAACATCATTTAAATGCACGGGTTCAAGAATGTCACGGATACGTCGATGACGATAAAATGACACCAACCACGAGAAATTCGTGGCGAAAGGTGATAACATTTTGTGGCTATATTATTAGACATATTTGACCTGGTTCTTCAAGACTCCACTCTCACCAGGGAAATTTCTTCTAATTAAGCAACCGTATAGGAATAATGATGAAAATTGCATACTGATTTTTGTTTGTTTTGAGCATTCTTTTGAATGTAATAATTATTTTATAGGTTACGTTGGAAATATAATCCCAACTACTGTAATTGTACTTATCATCTCTGCATCTTTCGTGTCTCCAACATTTAAGATCTTGCTAAAGATTTAAATAGATTTTATATTAATTGCCCATACCTGTTCATTGTTCCATCAGCAGGTTTCACATACTTTTTAGGTATATATTATTTTATCTAATAGTCCCTCTCCTATGTAGGTGTGTAGTGTCTATATATTGTTGAAGTTCGTATTTTGAATGCATTTTTTCAGTAAAGTCCACCTCTGCCGAGCTGTAAGGAAGTATGAGAAAGATGTTGTATGTTGGAAGAAGACAAGTTTGAATGTAATCGTGTTTGAATGTATGAGGTGAAGCCCAATCAGTTGATGTTAAAATTTTACTTTGATCAATATAATTTCTTAAGTAGATGTTTTCTTTTTCTTTCTTTTTTTTCTTTTCTATAGGTGATATATTTTTGTGTATTTGATTAATGATATTATTTATTTTGATTCTAACAGTAGATTATTTTAGAATCTAAAATCTTATTTATCATTTCAGATATAATTTGTCCATGTTTATTTGATAGAGGTCAATTATTTAGCTATGCATCTAAACTTCAGACTTTTAAATTTAATGATTTACACATTTACCTTGGTAGTATTTCAAAAGCTTTTATGAATCAATCTATTGCATGTTTTTCTTGGTACGAGTATTATATTTTTTTATGTAAAGAAATCCAATTATTATTATGAAATAATGCTAAAATAATAAGACATCTTAAGAATCTAGAACTAAAGGGTTAATTAAAAAACTATTACAACATCATTGTGGTAATATTACAGCATTACATCAGCATACCTCATACTAAATCTATTGCACAAATCTTTTTTTTTCTTTTCCCTTGAACCCTAATCAAAGTTATTAAAATAGTACAAACAAGAATTTAGCTTAAGCGAATATGATTTCCATGACTATAAAAATTCCCTTAAGTTCTATGTAAGCATGTCTACTTCTTCCTAAAAAAAAATATGCCAATATAGATTGAGGTGAGGAGATTCTAATATTTATTTATTGGCTATTAATTTGGTCCCCCCTTAACCCATTAACTGCATTGGGATATGTATGATTGACTAGTGGCTAGCACAATCATTGACTCATTTATGAGTCCTTTAATATAACTATTCTATGCTAAGTTAGCCCCATCAAAATTAGGGTACTAATATTAACAAATGATGTCTCTACAATCAAGTTTGTGAGTAGCAATTGATCTTGATATTATGAATCATGTTATTATTGTAGAATTTTAAAGGTTTTATTCATCAAAAACCCTTATTATTATCAACTTATATGAAGTGCTTGTAGTTTAGTTTACACTATATTATTTTCTTGTGCATATAACTTTGTTTTTTATTAGGCTAAACATGTTTTGAGGGGACCCGAAACCCCATACAATAGGTTTTGAAGGGACCTGAAACCCTCAAATTTTATCGGGACCCAAAACCCAAAACAGACAACTGCGACAGATACATCAAAGATAAACAATAGCCAAAAACTAGCCTAGCAACAAAGATATAACAATGAAACCTAACTGAGAAGGGAGGAGGCTAAAGCCTTTCACAAGAACAAGGGTTTTATCAAGGCTCCCTTAACCTTCAATAGAAACCAAGGGTTTTTCCAGGCACCCATAACTTGATTAACGGGTTTTGAATTGGCTCCCACAACCAACAACATTTTGGGTTTTGAAAGGGCTCCCAAAACCCACATACAAAGGGAATTCTAGGCTCCCAAAACCTATAACAGAAACTCCAGGCCACAACCAAAGCCTGCTCCTAACCAAAAATAAAAACTAGCCAAATTGGGCCCTTGAAAACTGCCAGCATCCAGCCTGTCCTTGAGAAAAGAAAAAAACATAAGGTTTTTATGGGGTCCCTCAACCCTTAAAGTGGGTTTTACATTGGTCCCACAACCAGAAGTAGACAAATCCTAGACAACCAGAACATGTCCTAAAAGCACATTCTGAGACAAAGGGTTTTGAGAAGGCTCCCATAACCTTTTGCAAAAAACACCATGAGGGTTTTGATAGGCTCCCTCAACCAGCAGCACAAACAATGACATCCTAAAAACTCCCACACACCATCTCTCCACCTCAAAATGAGAGAAATGAACCTCAATAAGAAAGGTCGAAGTATAGACCAATTGTCCAGAAATCCCATTCTCAACCCACAACCCATGCAGCCACTCCACCTCCATAGGGGAGACAACCTCCACAACTAGAGATCCATGAGAATGGGAAAGAAGAGAACAAAAAACCCTCACAAAAGAACAAGCAATAAGTGCATTGAGGGTCAACACAAAAGAAACCCACCCTACACAGGCAAAAAATAGCTCCTCCTCCAAAGAATCAACCCCCACCTGAAAAGGGAAAAAAAGGATTCTTTTGAAGGAGAAGACAATCTGAGAGAAGCCCAACACCAGAACAACCTTTGTCCAACAACAAAGCCTCCGAACAGGAACATACATCTCTTCCAACAAATAATGTCTCCACCTCAATAGGAGGCACATACAATTTGAAAGGCACAAAGAGTGAAGAGAGATACCAAAAAGCCACCCAAACCCCATATCTATCCACCACTATCCAATCCACCTCCATAGGAAAGGACAACAACTCCATAGGAGAAGCAGAGGGAGAAATCTAGGGAAATATAGCCAAAGCCCTAAAAGAACACAAGAGAGAAATAGAGACTAGGGCATCGAAGGAACAAAATAGGTAGATAAAAGGATGAAAAATAAACCAAAAACCAGGGACATAGGAAGGTAGCCATGAATGAATAAACCAAACATAGGACCCCTCCAAGCCCCTGCTGCAGGAAGCAACCACCACAAAGGAAACACCAAAAAACCTTGCCGCAGATGGAGGACGTACCAAGAATGAAATGCTGACCCAGAGTCCTTTGATCAGACATGGGAATGAAAAAAAAGGAGAAGAGGCCACCAACGAGGAGCAGAGCCATGACCCAGGAGAAATCCCACCCAAGACATAGAGGAAAAAACATGGTGATAGAAACAACTCCTTCTAGCAGTCAAACCACATAATCTTCTCCCTAGGTGACCAAGACAAAAGGGTCATCATCATCTTCATCTGAATCCTCCCCTTCCTTAGCAAATCTAGAAACCCTAGTTCCAGCATGACACTCGCTCTTGCTCCCGCCCTTGCGCTCCATTGTTGATGTACTTCAAAATGTCATTGTTGATGTAGTGCCATAATTGTGCATATAAATATGTTAGAATGGTATATGGGCATAATATTTTCATTCAAAATGTATGAAATGAATAAACAAAATTTATTTAACAGCTCTACTTGTCAATTACATCTCTCTTTTATTGTTGTAATTTTGTTAAAAATTAGACAATTGATTAGGAACATATTGAAGTGGTAACAATTTAACTGCAAGGTTAAATGAATTATTTTTTAATGATTTATTATAAAATTATAATTTTCACCTTAAAAACCACTATCATTTTTTTTTTGAAATGCAAAGTAGTACTGCAAGTATTGGAAAAGTTATTGAGAAAGAAGAATTAATGAAAAAATAACTAACATATGACTTTAGGGGGAATATAAGTTGTTTCACATCTATGACCTCCCAATAAAAAAGAATAGGATCAATAAAAATCATAAAAAATGATGATGTGAGATATCCAAGAACCCTTTCTACCATTTTTGGAATCAACACTACATTAAATATTTTACTTTCACTTTCCTAATCGTAGCTAGAAGGAGGACACCTAAGAGATATTTTGAAGGTTAAAGGTGATCATCCATTATTTCTCTCAAATGCTTCTATGCTTAGACATGATGATATAAATTAATATTATTTATTATTCTTACACAAATTTATTTTTTTCTATTTTCAAAATTTCTAAATATGTGTATCTTCCCTTTTTAATGTTAAGAACATTCTAGAGATTTTTTTTTTACTTCTTTAATTGTGTGTTTGATAATTTCCATTCTCTTGTATTTGTGCATGGTAAATTTTTTTTAATATTTTATGATGACTTGTTTATTGTTTTGTCTTTTGTATTAAATTTACTTGCTTGAGTAAGATGGATATGAGATGAGTACACCATAATTTATTTTATGTAACAAAAAGAAAATTGACATTAGAAACACTATAAATATTGATGATGATATTTCTCTCCCAATGACTATTCTGAATAAATATTTCTATATGGATAAGGTGGGAGGGAAAGGGGGCCTATGACTCTAAAGACTATAATTTTCTTAGTTGCTAGATATGGAGATAAACATGTATTGATAAATGAATATGGAGTTGGAAGGGCTAGCCATGTTGATGTAGAAAAATTTCGATGGAGAAATTTAGGTATCATTTATTGTCTTCACAAATATCTCTACATTTCTCATGTTCTTGACATGTTTTATGTGGTTAAGAGTAAATAAAATATGCTATTTTTTTTTTCTTGTTTGTATAGAATTGTTTTATTTTTATTAATTTTCTTAGGATTGGCTATGTAATCTATAGGGTACAAATATGGCTATCAAGGACTTGTATATGAAAACACCATACTATTAAAAATTTATGACAAACAATGCAACTAAGGTGGTTGAAGATACTTGATGAAATAAAAAATATGGAGGTGGAGGAGGAAGGTTAGAACACAAAAGCTTTGTTATTGCTTTTTGTAGGAGTAGTGTGCTCTGTTCTTGTGCCTTTCAATAATAATGTCAAATCTTTTTAGTTTTATGTTGGGACAATAATTAGTGTAGTATATTTGTTATGATAGATAGATTTTTGGAAGGGAAGGAATATCTATATTTCATTGTAAAAGTTATACCAACAAGATATGATATTATATTAAAGCCTCTAGTCTTCTGATCTTCTTTCCTATTTTAGTAGATTCATCGATGGGGAAATTCTTCATTTTCCCCTCTCAATTTTTATAATATCGGTAACTTTTTCTGGATCAATATATGGGGATTGGCCCTAATAGTAGTTTATATATAAAAAAAAATGACAAACGGAGATATTAATAATCAAGTTGGATTCAATAGGATGGTCTTATAAAAGACATCACTAGATTTATAAATTTATAATTTTATTCATAACTGCCCTATGTGAAACTATTCGCATCAACCAAATCTTAGAAACTATATGTTTACTTATTTTATTAACTATTCTAAACTAAAAACAATAAACTAGTGTAATATTTTCCAATATTCTTGCCGTATTATATTGATTTGAAAAAAAGGGTAGAACACTATAATGAAAGTGAAAAAAGGAATAACCAAAACACTTTTTGTTGACAAAATTAAACCATAATGACTTACAATAATGTATTCACAAGTCAAATTAGATGTACATATTACATTTTGTAGAATTAGCTTTAAAAAGCCTTATTTGTTGTAAAAACTACCCTAAATGAATAAATAATAGATAACTAACTATTTGTTTATTAATCTATTTATGCTAAAACTAACCACTAATGTAATATTCTCCAGCACTCCCCCCCATATTACATTAATTTGAATAAGAGTGGAACATTGCAAGGGTGGAACACAACCATTTTGGAGACTTTGATGAAGTGTCTGCACCAATCCTCCTCACTCACCTAGGGAACACCAAACTAATTGCATCAATGGATCTCTTGCCTATATAATATAAAACTATCTACATAATATGAGATAATATAAAATTGTTGCCACCCTTCATGCATAATGAGACAATTTTTTTTTTTGAAATTCCACATCTCCTCTAAATGTGTCTAATGTCTGCTCTAGTGTTGCACATCAAACACCTTTCCTCTTAAAGTCCACATCTCCTCCGAGTTTGTCTAATGCCTCCTCAAGTGTTTTGGAAAAAATTCCTCCTCTTCTATATAAATCACCAACCAAACATCTACACATGAGAGACCTTTCCTCAAGAAGTCCACATCTCCTCTTAGTTTGTCTAATACCTCCTCAAGTGTTGTAAAAATCACCAACCAAATGTAAATACACCAAGTGCATCCACAAAAAATCTTTCCCATCCCCCCCTTGCTCCTTGAAGGGACACATAATGCCAAGCCCCCTATTTTCTCTAGGAATATAAATAAGGTTCTTCACATGCAATAATTCATCCCTAAGTGAGAAGCAAGATTGGGATGATAATATATCTCTTTCCTCTATTTCCTGTAACCTTTGATAGGATCCTTTTACATTCTATTCATCTAACTTCACATGTGAGATTTTGAAATTCGTACTCTAGACACCTAAAATTTATTATGGATGATGAACTAATCTGAGGTAGATCAATAACAAGCCATGACTAGAATAGAAAAAAATATTATGGAATGAAAGACTATGAGCGTGTGCAAAGTGAAAAGGTGGGATTTAATCATGAAGGAGGGAGGAGAAAAGTCTCTACACATGGCATCGGTAACCCGGTTTTCACCATGGTACTTGCCTAGGGCACCACTGAAGTGGTTTTCACTATTGGACGAATTTATTTCTCTTTACGTTTTTCGATTTTTTTTTTTTAATTACGTGTCACAAGGCACCTATTTGCCAGGTTTTCACCAAGTAATGATTTTCTTTTTTAATTTTTAATTTTTTTCTGATTTTTTTGAATTTTTTTTTATATTGAGATATTCTGAAGCTATGTTTAAAACTTGCGAAGGTGCATGCTATTGATAGGATCCTCCAAAATTTCTCCATCTGGTGTTGAGAGTTGATATGCACTTGATCTATATACTGTTGTGATGACGTAAGGTCCAAGCCAATTTGGTTCAAACTTACCCTTTTTTCTCTATCCTATTGATTCTTAGGATTTTCTTTGAGCACTAAGTCAACTACCTCAAATGTGTGAGGATTTACCTTGTGGTGATAGTTGTGCCATTCCTTGACCGAAAGATGTGTTGTCCCCTTGATTGTCTTCCTTGATTAAGGAACTAAGGTAGAATAACTAATGTGTGAACTACATTCACCCATATGTGTTTCACCTAAAGAAGTCTGGGCATCCCTGATAACAAAGTCCCTCAAGGAAGTTCCATTAAAGGTCCATTGATGTGATGTATTTCTAAAAGGGGATGGAATTATGGAACAAGTGGATGATGAATGAAGGCTTATGATTGCAAAAATAAGTGAAAGTAGCATGGCATGATGGAGACTTGGGATCAACAAGTATACCTTTTGACTTGAAACTTTAGAACTTTTTCCCCTGATTATTTTGGTATTAGGGGAGATCAACTCTTGTTCCTTTTTCTTCATAGGATTTTTATCCTTGACTTTAATTTTTGCAAGTCCAATAGCTTTTGATTTTTATTAGTACTAAAGGACTTCTCTTTATTTTTGACTTTTAGATTTTTCTGTTCAAATCTTGATTTGTGATCCCCATTGAGTAAGGGCTTTTTTGATTCTTGTTGATCCAAGTCTAGGAGCAAAGTGGAAATGGAAAGAGTGGATGAAATGGTAAGGACATGTGATTTCTAAAGAGTGCTGATGATATATTTAATAGATTCTTCATTGGAACCACTCTTAGGACTATTGCTATAAAGAGTTGCTTGCACTACTAGAGAAGATTTGCATTCAGACTTAGTAACCACAACACTAGGTGGTTCATACCCAATTCCTTGTGATGCAGTCAAAGTAGGGAGATCCAATGAAGGACATCCCTTCCTTACAACCTATAACACAAAACACCATGCAAGATACCGACAATTGATAAAGAGAAACCCTAACCAGTAGAAGTAACAGATGATATAACTGGTAACTAGATAAATCAATCATTAAAA
This sequence comes from Cryptomeria japonica, assembly GCF_030272615.1. NCBI lineage: Eukaryota > Viridiplantae > Streptophyta > Pinopsida > Cupressales > Cupressaceae > Cryptomeria > Cryptomeria japonica. The sequence goes on along the minus strand of NC_081405.1, from coordinate 202,720,718 downwards.
TCATTTAATGAATTACATATGTCTTCAATGGCTACACATGCTGGACTGCAGCCCAGGATTACAAAAAAATCCTTACAACACAAATCTAAGATTCGTAGATCTTCTGCTTGATAGATAGGCCTTCGGTAACAATCTACACTGTTCTGCACTAATCTGAACCTCATTCCTTCTAGAATTCAGTCCCCTTGGACTAGAATCTCTTTGAAAACTACATCTGCTCTCGATATCTTCTTTCTCCGACCTTTGTCCTGCAAAATGAATCTCTAAACTTTCCCTTTATACCATTCGCAAGTAATAATAACGCGATCAAGTTGGCCAAAGACCAATCAGTTCATGATGAAACATGTAAACAATAACATGTGGGCCCAAATATTCAAGAACATCTTCAAAATGCATAAAATTTCATGCGGACCTCCAGGAACATCGGTTAAGGCCCAAAACAACATCGCTCAATGATCTACAAGTTACGAAAACCACCCGCAACCCGATTCATCTTCAGTCTACACACTGCAAGACCAACTGATAAGAACATACCGATACTAGAACAATACCAAAATCAGTGTCTCACCAAAATCAAATCCAAATGCCATGAATCTCGAATATTATAAAGATAACAAACTCAAGGTGATAAAACCAAATCCACAACGTTGAATTCTCAACATGAACATATGCAACAATCTCGAAGAAACTCCACTACTAACTGCTCCAACTGGTTTGAACTACTCTGGTGCTCTTGCTCCAACCAAATGAACTACTCTAGTGCTCTTGCATTAGACTCTTGGGGTTAATTTAAAAGTGACTCCCATCACTTGATCTGGTTTGGTGATTTGTCAATAGGTACTTGCAACTACCTCAGGGATTCGGTGGTCTGACTACAGATTCCGATTTCCTCTCCTCGGTGATCTATCGATCCAGCCTACAACTTGCCTCAGTTCAATGATCTGTCCATGTCTCCACCCACTAACTGCCTCAATCTCAAGCTTTAGGTTCAACGATTTGCTTGCAAGACTTTTACTGCCTCACGTTTCACGATCATTTCAAGTCCACAAGCTGCCTCAAATTCCTTTCCAACCAATCGGTTCGCAATAGGTCTTCTTCAATTAATAGGTTCACATACCAGCTCTGATACCATTTGATGCAATCAAAGTAGGGAGATCTAATGAAGGGCATCCCCGCCTTGTAGCCTATAACACAAAACACCATGCAAGATACCGGTAACACAACACAAGATATAACTGGTAAACTGAGAAAGAGAAACCCTAACCAGTAGAAGTAACACATGATATAATCGACAACTAGATAAATCAATCATTACAACCATTTAATTAATTACATATACCTTCAGTGGCTACACATGCTGGACCACAGCCCAGGATTACAAAATAATCCTTACAACACAAATCTAAGATCCGCAGATCTTCTGCTTGACAAATAGGCCTTCGGTAACAATCTGCACTATTGTGCACTGTTCCGGACCTTAGTCCTTTTGGACTTCAGTCCCCCCGGACCAGAATCTCTCCAAAAACTACATCTACTCTCGATCTCTTCTTTCTTCGACCTCTATCCTGCAAAATGAATCTGTAAACTTTCCCTTTATACCATCCACAAGTAATAACAACTCGATCAAGCTGGACAAAGACCAACCAGTTCATGATGAAACGTGTATACAATAAAATGTTGGCCCAAATCACTAAGAACATCTTCAAAATGCATAGAACTTCACGTGGACCTCCAGAAACATTGGTCAAGGCCCAAAACAACATCAATCAATGATCCGCAAGTTATGGAAACCACCCGCAACTTGATTCATCTTCGTTCCACACACTATAAGACAAAGTGATAAGAACATACCAATACCGGAATCGATATCTCACCGAAATCAAACCCAAATTCCATTAATCTCGAATAGGATAAAGACAACAAACTGAAGGTGATAAATCCAAATCCACAACACTGAATTCTCAACATGAATAAATGCAATGATCTCCAAGCAACTCCACTGCTAACTGCTCCAACTGGTTTGAACTACTCGGGTCTCCGAGCAAGTGCAAGCTAATGAGTCACAAATTCATGGAAGTCTATGCGTTGGAAAATGCGCTCCTCAAAACGGGCCGCCGTTAATGGTTCGGGCTTCCGAGCCGAAAGGTGATGGGGGCCCGAACCTGAAGTAAATGGGCCCCCATTTGTAAAAAAAATGGGGGCACATTTTTAAATTGTATTTTTACTGTCATTTTGGGTGAATTTTTTCATTTTCACTGTGACAATAAATTGAGAAGAAGAGATCAAAAATGGGCCCCCGTGCTATGGATTCCATTTCAAGCCTCCACCACTATCCTAGGTACACATTCAGTCATCTATTTTCACATTTCGTAATTTTCTTGTATATTTTTCCTATTTTTTGTGTATTATTTAGTTTTTTTTGTATTATTTTAGTTTTTTTAAAGTAGCCTATAAATAAATTAGTTTTTATATTTGTAAATTCTTGATTTTGATATGAAATATTCTTCAACAGTTAACCCTAAACCCTAATCAACAATTTTACAAATCAAAACCAAACCTAGATAGTTAACAAAACAAAATATCAAATTAGATATCTCAGAAACATCAAAACGAAAACGAAATCGAAACAAAAACAAAAACAAAAACGAAATTGAAACAAAAACAAAAATGAAAACAAAATCGAAACAAAAACAATAATGAAAACGAAATTGAAACAAAAAAAAAATGAAAACGAAATCGAAACAAAAACAAAAATGAAAAGGAAATCGAAACAAAACCGAACATATGTACCAAAATTGTTCTTAATTCTCATTAGGCAATACAAAAACTTACCACTATTAGTATAACTTTAAAAGTAATTAACATTACTCT